>NC_048230.1:85079990-85080704 GCF_002007445.2 Ailuropoda melanoleuca | reverse complement strand
GCATTGATTTTGTATCCTGCCACATTACTGAATTGCTCTATAACTTCTAGTAGTTTGGGGGTGCATTCTTTTGGGTTTTCCATATAGAATATCATGTCGTCTGCGAAGAGAAACAGTTTGACTTCTTCTTTGCCGATTTGGATACCTTTTATCCCTTTTTGTCTTCTGATTGCTGTTGCAAGGACTTCTAGTACTATGTTGAATAATAACAGCGAGAGCGGACATCCTTGTCGTGTTCTGATCTTAAGGGAAAGGCTTCCCACTTTTCCCCATTGAGAATACAGATGTAGTGAAGAGAAGGGCCTTATATACCCCAATGTTCATAGCAGCATTGTCCACAATAGCTAAATCGTGGAAGGAGCAGAGATGCCCTTCAACAGATGACTGGATTAAGAAGATGTGGTCCATATATACAATGGAATATTACTCAGCCATTGAAAAGAACAATTTCTCAACATTTGCTGCAACATGGACGGGACTGGAGGAGATAATGCTAAGCGAAATAAGTCAAGGAGAGAAGGACAATTATCATATGGTTTCATTCATTTATGGAACATAAGAAATAGCAGGAAGATTGGTAGGAGAAGGAAGGGAAGAATGAAGGGGGGTAAACAGAAGGGGGAACGAACCATGAGAGACTATCGACTCTGGGAAACAAACTGAGGGCTTCAGAGGGGAGGGGTGTGGGGAAATGGGATAGGATGGTGATGGGTA
>NC_048230.1:84812636-85079020 GCF_002007445.2 Ailuropoda melanoleuca | reverse complement strand
TATATATATATATATATATATATATGTGTATATATATATATATATATATATATATAAAACAACAAAAAACAAAACAAAAAACCAAAATGGCTTCCAATCCCATGACCCTATGATATTAAAAATTAAAAAAAAAAAAGAAGTGCAAACTTTCTTAATGTTTTTTGGAGAAAAAAAAAGCAAGCCTTGGGCTTTTCCCCTCTTCATGCCAAATGGCAGAGTAACTGTTATCTATTCCCCCAGATTTCCTAGAGAAGAACAGTATGCTGTCTTATAACATGGGACTTCACTTTTGAGGCCACAATTAACTATAATTACTTTGTCTCTCTTTTCCCTGAAAACTTATATTTATATACAGAGAAAACAAAATGTTTTCATTCTTAGGGCTTAGATAAACTGCAGAAAATTTGGAACTGCTGAAACAAGTTGACTTTATTTTGTAAACAATAGTCTGCAGTGGTTGTGGCTAAGTGTGATTTACAAAGCATGACATGATGCTGAAAACAGCCTTCAATTCTAGATGGCTTAACTCATGGGGCTCAACCACAGGACACAGAGGTGGCTGACAGGAGACAGGTAGCTGTCAGAGAAGCAGCAGAAGTAATCCAGCAGCAAGTGAGGCGACTTTTATGAGAAGGGACTGCTGACTGGTGTCATTCGAGGCCTGAGTAAAGCCTCCTTCAAATAGTAAACTACTTGCTCAACATTGTCAAACTCTTCTCAAATCTACGTGATAGGAGTGAATAAAATATTCAAAAGCCTCTGCCCTCAAGGAACTGAGACTCCAGTGGGAGAGTATTAATGATAACAATAGTAGCAAACATAAAA
The DNA here is from genome assembly GCF_002007445.2 of Ailuropoda melanoleuca. Classification (NCBI taxonomy): domain Eukaryota; kingdom Metazoa; phylum Chordata; class Mammalia; order Carnivora; family Ursidae; genus Ailuropoda; species Ailuropoda melanoleuca. The sequence goes on along the minus strand of NC_048230.1, from coordinate 85,078,195 downwards.
TTACTATTAACAATAATAGTAACGATAATTGTTAAATGTTTATCTTTATGTGTCTGACATCATGACAAGTACTTCAATGTGTTATCTCATTTAATCTTACAACAACCCCATGTTAGAGGCATTATCATCCCTCTGTGACAACTGAGGTCACTAAGTTCTGGAGAGGAATTGGCCTGAGGACACACAACTAATAAGAGACAGTCTCAGAATTTGAACCTAGATTTATGGGACCCTGAAACTAATGACCACAGCCATTCTGATACCCACCCTCGTTCTCCATTACTCCTTGGGCCTCCGATGCATGATACTCAGGACTGACCACACATAGACACAAACAGACCATGTTACCAAAAAACCTACGTCACCACTCAGGTGAGCAGGACATGAGAATCATGAAGCAAACGTAGCCTTTGAAGAGGCTTGAGGAAAACTGGTACAGTATCTAAAAAGGCATCACCATACCCAAGGTCATCTAGGTTTTTGCCAATGCGTCTTCTAGGGGTTTTATAGTTTCGCCTTTTACATTTAAGTCTATTATCCATTTTGAGTTATTTTTTTGTGAAAGGCGTAAGGTCTCTGTCTAGAGTCATTTTTTTTTTTAAAGATTTTATTCATTTATTTGACAGAGATAGAGACAGCCAGCGAGAGAGGGAACACAAGCAGGGGGAGTGGGAGAGGAAGAAGCAGGCTCATAGCAGAGGAGCCTGATGTGGGGCTCGATCCCATAACGCCAGGATCACGCCCTGAGCCGAAGGCAGACGCTTAACCACTGTGCCACCCAGGCGCCCCTAGAGTCATTTTTTATATGTGGATGTCCAGTGTGCCGGCACCATTTGTTGAAGAGACTACCTTTGCTCCATTGCATTGCTTTCACTCCTTTGTCAAAGATCAGCTGACTACCTTTATTTGCATCCATTTCTGGGCTGTCTATTCTGTTCTACTGACCTATTCATATATTATTTCACCAAAATACACTGTCTTGACTACAGAATCTTTATAGTGTGTTTTGAAATCGGGTAGTGTCAGTCCTCCAACCTTCAATACTGTGTTCAATACAGTTCTTCTTCAATACTGTGTTAGCTATTTTAGGTCTTTTGCCTCTCTGTATAAACTCTAGAATCGGTTTGTCAATATCCACAAAAACAACTTGCTGGTATTTTGACTGGGATTACATTCAGTCTATAGATCAAATTGGGAAGAACTGACATCTTGACAATATTGAGTCTTCTTATCCATGAAGTATCTCTCCAGTTTCTTATTTATATAAATTGACATTTTTATATTAAATTTTATCCTGTAACCTTGTTATACTTGTTTATTAGTTCCAGGAGGCTTTTTGTTTGTTTGTTTTTTGTCAGTTCTTTCAGATTTTCTACAAAATGATCATGTCATCTCCAAATACAGTTTTGTCTACCTTCCCAATCTGTATACCTTCTATTTCTTCTTCTTGCCTTACCGCATTAGCAAGGACTTTCAATGTGATGTTGAAAAAAGTACTGAGAGGGGACATCCTTCTCTTGTACCTGATCTTAGAAGGAAAGTTGTGTCTCTCACCATTAAGTGTGCTGTTAGCTGTAGGTTTTTGTAGATAGTTTGTACTAAGTAGAGGAAGGTCCCCTCTGGTTTACACAGTTTTTATCATGAATTGGTGTTAGATTTTGTCAAATTCTTTTTCTACATCCATTGATAATCATGATTTTCCTTCTTAAATTAGTGATTTGATGGGTTGCATTAATCGATTTTGGAATGTTTAACTATCTTGCATACCTAGGAGAAATCCTAGTTGATCATGGTATATAATTGTTTTTATACTTTAAAATTTGATTTGCCTATATTTAATTGAGGACCTGTTTATTTTGTAGTCATTAATTAAAAACTTACCAAGACCTACTGTATATCTGGCTTTGCCTTAGGTGGTAGACAGAGCTTAGAGCCCAGTCTCACAAGCTAAGTTCCAAAGGAAAGGAGTCTTAAGTAAAGGGAAAATAAGTTTTATCAAAAATGTAGATGGTTGGAAAGAAGATCTGGAAAGATTTAGGTGAACATAGATTCATTTAAAACATTTAGAAATAAATTTAGGTGACCAGATTATAGGCATGAGGTAATTTCATGTTGGATTTGTTAATTTCAGTTCCATTTTTCAGTCACTTTTGGCGAATTCTCCCTATTGACCATGGCCGAAATGAGAGACAAGGTATAAAAAACTATTTTCTGCAGTTGTAAAGATTCTAAGGAGACTTCCTTTGACTCTTCGTGAGGTTTACACTTGCATTCATATTATCATTCTCTCTCTCTCCCCATCTCTCTCCTGGTAATATTTCACTCTGTTATGATCAGACTCTTTCCTACAGTCACATTTCCCTAGGGTTCCTTGGTATGCAGGATGCTGATCTATAGCTGCTCAGGATCTCAGTTATGTTTTTAATAGTTATAGGGGAATAAGGTGTTACAGAAACAAACTGTAATTGAGTCCTCCAAGGATTTTTATGGAAATGGGCCAAAATTACAAATGTAATAAATGATACAATTATTTATTCATTCTTAATATCTGATTTTAGTTTTCACTGATATGTCTGCAAATTTTGGTACTAAAAAATGTGAGTATCATTGAGATCAGATCTTAAGGTCTAAATATCCTTGCTAACAACTAATGATAAGTCACTGTCCTGATGCCTGAAGATGGCCATACTTTCAAATTTCTCAGGGTTCAGGATTATAAAGGCATTTTAATAAAGTGCATGCTATCAAAATCACCAAATATTCTTACAAAATTAGGACTATCAGTATTCAAAAATATTCACTGATTCTGGGTAGATGACACTGCCCCAAACTAAATCAACTATGAGTGACCTGCTGGATTTAATTTGCTTTACTTTTCCTCTTAAGCAGTGGTATCTAGATCCATCACAATTCAATGTCCTCTTCTTTCCACATAACTGAACTGTAGTCAGAAATGTGGATTCCATACTAGACATTCATGAGACCAATGTCTCACCAATGGAAAACAGATGGAAGGGACAAGTGTTTCTCTGCATCTAGGGGCCATAAAGTAGGGCGTGAGCCCATCATACACATTTCTTTTGCTGGAACCAAGGCAGGTAAATACACGAGAACATTGGTTTAAGGTAGGCAAAGCAACTATTTGACACCATGGTGGCTTTCTGGCTCCTTAAATGACAGAGTGGAACAAATCCTCCCATAAGCAGAATGCTTACTTTGGAACTGTTAAGCAGAGAGAGAATTAAACATCTCTATTCACTAAGCCACTCTATTTTAGAGTCTCTTTGTTACAGCAGCTTAGCTTTACTCTAACTAATATAGTCTCTTCCAAATGCATTTCAAGATGCATTTTAAAAATAGAATCATCGACTAAAAAGGATTTGACATGAAAATCATTGTCCTAAAGAGCTAAGCATACTTGACTTCTCTGAGAACTGTCAGAATTATTATTTTTTTTAAGTCCTTCAGAAAGAGAGCTGAGCTATGTTTATTTAAACTCACCCTTCAGATACAAGTATGTAAAAGGGGCAAGAAAAAGGAATGTCATTCAAGCCTGGATGAGAAGAATGAGCAAAGCACATGAAAATTATTTCACTGATAGAATGGAAAGTGTGGTCAATTCTAAGATGCCTTCAACCAGTTCTCTAGGGACAACGTCTTAATAGAGCACCTATTTTTCAATGTGGCTAAAAGATATTCCCAGAGTTACCACTACGCGCATAGGCTCTGAAATTTACTGAAGTGGCTTTCCTATTTCCTTAAAAGGTTTCCTGTTTTAATACTTTTTCTATAAGAAAGTTATTTTTTGTTGTTGTTGTTGTTTTAAATGTAGCATGACAGTAAGTGGCAGTCTCTGAGGAAGGGTTGCTTTGAACTCATTTGCACCTTACAGTCCTCAGTCAAATTTTTACCTTGACACAAGTGCGAGGAGGGAGACATCCACACCTCCGAAACAATAATCAAGTTGCAATCTTTATTACTTTTTGAAACACTTAATCTTTTAATTAAGTCCTAAAATCGTTTAGTTTGAACAGAACACCAGGGAGAATGACACTGGTTGTTTGCTATATCCGCAGCACCAGAAAGCTAAGTTTCCAGGATTTTCATCTCTTTTGACAGGTCCCCTGGGGTCACTCTGCCTGTGAGTCTCACTGTCATTTTTATGTACGCTGAACTAGCAGATATTGGTGCTGGACACTTGAAATGATCTTCCAGAGCAAAGGTGGTCCTTTTAGTTTCTTCATCGCATGTCTTTTTTATTACTAAACACCCAAGTAGCTTCAAGAGAGCAAGAGGGGAGTTTCACGACATTCTGTGGGATGAATGAATAAATGTGCATGTGTGAGTGTATTTGCAAAAACTGTCTACTCAAATGGTAAGCACTCGGAGGGTTAAAAACATGTTAATAGCTAGAATTTCATCGTCCGTTAAGCTATCTCTCCAGTCCTTCATTAGGATCAGTTTATAAAATAATATTCAAATGTGATATACTTGAGATGGGTTTGGCCCAGCACTGCATTTTCCCAAAGGGAAGTAAGTTACACTGATTCTAATGTTACTTTGCTTTGAGAGCCAGCAATTAACTCAAGGATTGCCAAGAACAATAAGGCTTCACACAGTGGGGATAACGTGACCAGGACAAAAAACATAGGAGGTCAGAGAAGGGAATTTATGAGGGAGAAAAGAGTCATCATTAGACCACCTGAAAGGAAGTTTTCAAAGCAAATGGAAATATCAAAGGGAAAAGAAGAAAGCAAGAGGGAGGGGAGAGCTGTCAGGGGGATGAAAGGGAGGGGCACACATTTTTGTCAATTTTGCTCTGGTTCCCAAGTGTATTACATAAGGTAACTCTTCCAGCAAGCCCAGAATCGCCAGCAATGGTTGTCACACCCCCTGAAATCTGTCAGCATTTAAAGCTGACGGAGGGCATGCCCTTAGCATTGCCGTTGGAGGATGTCCTGGCTTCTTTCCAAGTCATGTCTGTGAATTTGGACAGATGTAGTGATAAAAATATTTGCCGAGTAAATATAAGGTTAAAGAAACATTGGGCTGGTCTCCGTTTTACCAGTTCGAAGCAAAAGAGCAAACTTGAATGCAAATGAGGGATTCAATTAGAAAAGCTGGGTCCTGGCAGCATTTCAAGGAAAGCAGAGGGAAGCCAGGTGATGTGATAGAAACAGGCCTTCCACACTGATAACAGAAATAGGCTGAATAAATGTGAAAGCTGCTTTAGCTAAGTTATGCTGCACTTATATATTTTTCCGCAAATTTCCAGCCAATAACTCAATGTCTGAAAGTCCTTCCTTTCTAAAAGCACCACCTCGTACCTGGAAAGCAAGATTCAAATTTTTTCCTTGACTCCAGAGAGAATATTTTCCCAATTACTCCAGGGATACACTTTTCCACCTGGACTTCATTTCTGTTAACTATATGGACTCATAAAATGGACTAGAATTATTCTTGCTGTGCACTTCTCAGTAAAAATTCCATTGCCATGTATCATGTCTAGCCTCCTTCGTTACGCTTATTAGCACCAAAGTGTCCAAGTCAGGCTCAAAGGGCAGAAGGCACGCACGAGATCTGAAATGTCCATCAAGGAAGTTCAACTGTGTCCCTCTGAGACTGGTGTAGCAGCCAATTCAAATCTTTCACAGGAATCTGGGAGTTTTAGAGCCCCTGGAAGCCTCATCTGGATCTATTTTTCCAAAAGTAACACAGAGCTTTCTTTGGTATTTGACCAAATGTGGCTTTTCATCCTGAGTGTAAGCAGGCGGTCTGGTGCCCTCTGGAATCATCCTGGAAGTGTTACGTTAGAACAGCTGCAGCAGTTGCTGAAAGTCAGAGTGGAAAAGTCTGGTTCCTCTTCCAGGAGAACTTAAAAGCGGGCAGCGTCTGTTCTTAAATCCAGTTGTGCGGCACGGTGGATAGTCTTCAGTCTGTGTCTCGCAGGAAGGGGCAGCTGGTTTGGCTGCTGTCAGGGTCTGTCCTTCAAAGGCTGAGGAGTGGGGAGAGGCTGGGAGGGGACGGGCTTCCTTTGTGGCTGAAGGACCTCCGAAGTACTGGTGTATATGAGATCCTCCAGACACGCTTCGAATGTGGGGCTGATGTCTGAGTTTCCCTGAAATGGGGATGCTTACTGTTGAAATTACCCTGGTATGAGATCATTTTTGGCAATTGAATAACCAAACCCCTTCAAAAGACAGCTCTACCATGTCAAAATTTTGTTCTAATACAACGGCAGTTACAGTGGCTTTGTGGGCCATAAATCTAAAAGTGAAGGTAAATCTAAAGCAAGCAACTGTCTGAGAAATCACAGCAGGCAGGGAGGTGGGCTGGAACTACTGCATGTCTGGAGACATCAGGGCCAAACAATGACCACTAAGAGTTGGCATATTCAAGGAAGACTACTCAGAGGTTACTATTCAACTGTATCAGTGTGTGTGGTATGTATTTGTTTGGGCATCAGGGGCATGGTGGTGATGGTGTGTGTGATTTCGGTGCACATATGGGCATGATTGTGTGAGCGTATGAGTGTGTGTTTGAGTATGTGAGTGTGTGTGAGTGTGCTGTAAGGAAGGCACACAGCATTGGACCTGGCCAAGTATGTAACACGTTCTGTGATTTATCAGCTTATTTGTGGGTGACAGAAGATGTGTCCACAGTGGCTGCATGAAAAGAAATATCTAAAACTATATTCTGGGAGAAAACACTAGTCCTGAGAGGGCTGAGAAAATTAACAATGATCAAATAACTTTAGGAAACGCAAACTAAATCACCCTTTTAAAGATGCAAGGGGGGCTTGTGTGGCTCAATCGGTTTAGCATCTGCCTTCGGCTCAGGTCGTGATCTCGGGGTCCTGGGATCGAGCCCCGTGTAGGGCTCCCTGTTCAGCGGGGAGTCTGCTTCTCACTCTGCCCCTTTCCCTGCTCATGCTCTCTGTCTCTTTTTTAAATAAATAAATAAAATTTTTTAAAAAATGAAGATGCAAAAGCAAAGGTACATATAAATTTCTTGGCACACCAATTCACATTCTTGAGAAGAGATTTCCTCTCCCTCGTCACATATTTTGAAAGCACTGGTTTAGGGAGATACATAAGGCACCTATTGTTCAGTCTAAAAGGAGTAAATATTAACCTGCAAGTAATGGAATATGATCAAAGGCTCCTGAGCAGATGGGAAACATGCACCAAGTGGTATTTTAGAAAAATTAATCTAGTAAGGTAGAATATGGAATAAGAAGGGGGAGGCTAGAACCAAGAGACTGTTCTGAATACTCACTCTAAATCTATTCTCATATGACTTACAAACTGTTGGGAATTTTTGTTTGCTTCCTTTTTAAAACTTTTCTCTTTAGCTGTGGACCAATTTCCTTAAATAAAGGATGATTTCAAATCCCAATAAATAGAGATAAAAGTAAAAGTGATTTGGATAATGAAGGAGGCAGAGCAGGGGGCACTGGACAAGAGTGAGAAAAGGACTGATCTATAATATATGGGTTCTGGGAGAGAATCAAGGACTAATCAGAGAGCGATGACTTCACAAGGGACATAGGAAATAACATGCAAGTTGCAAAATGCTAAGTAGTCCATCAACTAAAGAGGACTGGAGTAATCTAACAAAGTTACAAAAACAGGAGCTCATGGAGCTAAAAATAGATGTAGGCCTCAAGCTCCGTGGGGCTAACAAAAACAAAATGGCACCTGACTTTGTGGAAATCAGCCTCACTTTTAAATTTACTCAAAAAATAGAGGGGGGAAGAAAGGAGTAGCCAGGACTTGAAAACTACTTGCTTGGACCTGGCATTGTGAAAACTGGTGAAGCTTGCCTGGTGGCAGCCCTCCTAGCCAGTGGCTGTGACTCAGTGCCCTCCCCAAGAGTCTTCAATATTTCCTTCCTACCCAACATAATGGACTACTAAACAAGTTAGTATATTTTGGGTCATATTATTCTGTCTGAGCAGAAATCTCTGTCCAGGGGTTAAAATTAGCCACGAGCCACTTTAGGTTTGATTTAGTTCTTACTATTCTCTCTTGATGCTCTCATTTTCCTGTTCCTCCTCACTGTCCTTTACTTCTCTTCTTTTCCTCTCCCTTCCCCCATTTTCAGTGTGACGTGTTAAATTCACCAGAAATTCTTTGCACATTGCCATAGATTCTCAGAAACAAAACAGACATCAGCAATCTGACAAGGTAATAAACACAGAAAATAATGATATGCATAGTATTGTTTTAGGCAGGCGGGTGTTTGCTTGTTTGTCTGTTTGTTGTCAAGGAAAATCAAGATTGTCATGACAAAACATTCTGCATGTCAGACATTTCTGCAGTGGAGTCTGATTTGACTCCAGACAAGGTGAAATGAAGTTGTGGGCTCTTGCCCAGGCAAAACTTTGTATGTCATGTTTCCTTTAAGCAGATATTTAAGATTTCTAACTGGGCACCTGTGAGGCAGAAAGAACGGCCATAATGGAGATTATGCAGATGGTCCAGTTTAGCCCTCTCCCACCCACTGTCCATGGTATTTCCATAAACATAGGCTATAGTGCAATCTGGAGAGGAAAAAGGCATTTCCCAAATTCTTAAATGATGTGGCCAAATCCTTCCCCATTTAACTTGATTCAGGCCTATATTTTCCATTATATTCTCTCCAAGACCTTCAAAAGAAATATCATATTAAGAAGAAAAATATCTCCTACCTTTGACATCAATCTAGGTAACCCTTCCCTATAGTAATGAACTTAAATTATTTCTTCACATTCGTACATATTTTATTTTTCGGTTAAGGGCCTTCATGTGAGAGGTTTGAGTTCAGAAGGGTCTAATCTATTTTGCCTGATCAGCAAACCCTAAAATGACAACTAAACACCATGTTACCTTTGTATTGTAAGACATATTTATTAATGACCTAAGGAAAAAAACACATCAGGAAATGTCATTGTAGGTGGAATAATATTTCGAGAGCTTAAGGTTAGTGAAAACAAGTGATTATAAAAACATTTTGCTTCCATCTGTAAGTGAAGCAGTCATTATCTAAAACAATCCGTCAACACTAAAAAAAAATATTTGCCGCTTACTAAAATTATTTGTTTTTATTAACAGTCACTTCTTTGGATATTTTTAGAATTAAGTATACTGACACAAGCACGTACATACATTTGAATGTTTCCGTTATTTTGTAATTCACAAAATAATGATGCTGTTAGGCTTTATTACATGCATTATGATTCAACTACGAGAAAAACCTGACTTTATTAAAGAAAACCCTATTACAGGTCAAATCCTACCAAAGCAAAATATTTTGTTTAACAAAAGACATTAAGCCTCAGTGTATCAAATCATCACACATGGTATCCAATACCACAAAATTCAAGAACACCAAAGAATATCTGAACAGCCTCTTGAGATTCCTCCATGGGATTCGACCTGCCTTTTGAGTCTCTTTAAATCACAGCAAACTGTATCCACCAGAGAACCTTTTATTTTTCCTGTGAACCTCACCTTTAACAACAAAATAAAAAAATACAAATATTATCAAAAGCTAGATCACTTACCATAAATGCCGGTTGAGATGCAAGGAAATGCCTGCGAATAAACCACAAAAATAACAATGAATTATAAAAGAACAACTCTACCCAACCTGACATCCTCTATTTCAACATCTATTTGCTCGATAAATGGATGCCCTCTATTCACATGCTCGGACCTCTAAAACCCCACTCAGTTGGAGTAGGAGACAATGCGGAAAATGGACATTTTTGATTAACTGAAAACTTATCAGCAGCAATCATACCAGTTCCCAAGAGCCAACTGCCAAATTTCCAGGAATCTTGCGAGCCAACTGTTAAACATAGTTATAATTAAGAAATTAAATCATATAAGCTTGCAATGAGATTTTACATCTAAAACAAATATTCAGAAATCATCCCATCACCTAATTATTTTGCCCACATTTTACTATTGCCTCTGCTCCTGAGATGACTTATCTCTATTATACATTTGTATAAGTCATGTATATCATATATAATATATATAAATGCTATATACATTTATATAATATGTATATATGTAACATATAAATATATATTAATTATAAATGTATACATAATAGAAATACTATATAATGGCTTTGCTACCGAGCATCCTATCCCAGCTGGAGGTTAAGTGATGTCATGTTAGTGGCTTAAAACCTGAAAATATCAATCAGCATTCACTTTGGACCGTATTTGTGGGTCAACTGAAACCATTGCTTGGCTATAGAGAAAATTTTTATAACGTTTGCACAAGTTTTTTGGAAGAATCAATCAGCTGTATAGAGTTTATAATAAAGTGTATTGTATATTCTATCTTTATTTGTAAGTTGTGTGCTACACATTCTTTTTATCAGTAAAATTTAAAATGTGTGTGTGTATACATGCTCATTTTTTTAGAGTCGGTTTTTAAACATTTACAGAGGCACTACTGCTTAAACTATATGCATTGGACTGAATGTTTGTGTCTTCCCAAATTTACATGTTGAAGCCCTAATGTGATGGTATCTGGAGGTGGGGTCTTCGGGAGTTAGTTGGTGGGGGGGAGACCCTATGATAGGGTTCCAGTTCTCATCAGAAGAGGAAGAGAGCCAGCTAGCACTCTGTTTTTCCCCTCCTGAAGGTACAGTGAGAGGACAGCCATCTGCAAACCAGGAAAGGGGCCTTCACCAAATACCAGATCTGCGGGTATGGTGATCTCAGACTTCCCGGCCTCCAGGACTGTGAGAAAGAAATGTTGGTTGTTGAAGCCACTCAGTCCAGGGCAGTTTGTTAGAGCAGCCGTAACTGCCTAAGACCCTGTATGTTACCCAGAAATGTGTAAAGAATTTGACTGAAAGAGTTGAGGAACAAATGCGAAGAGAGAGCTAGCTCTAAACCAGGCTAACGGTGGAACGTGAACTGAGCATAGCGACGTCCTCTGCCAATGTACCTCTGTGTAAATTTAATCATGTTGTTTTCATCTTCCTCGTCTTCTTATTTTTCAGCTGAAAATGAAGATGATAGCATTCACTGTATAGACATGTGCTGCAGAAATCGATGACGGAATTTTTTAAAAATGTGACTGATACTATGATACAAAATCCAAACACTGCAGCTGTGGTTGACTGTAATACCAAACATTATTACTGAGCTCAAAAATGATGAGATGTCTGTCTTTTTTCTTTATATCTTTGGGTTAAATGTGTACTGCATTTTATTTTCCTTAACATTTTTATAGACTGCATGTTTATTCCCTTTACATGGATGTCCTATTTAAAAAGTCAAAATTTATGTGACTTTGTTGTAGAAAGAGGAATAATGGACTCTGTTAAGCTCACCTATATGTCTGCAACGTGACAGATTTCTTTTTTCTATTCCTTTACTAGTAAATACTATTAGGACAGTTTCTGAAATGAAATAGGAGCTACCTTTTAAATGAATTAATGAGATCATTTTTTTTTTTTATTCCTTGGGTTCCAGAGGTGCCAATAAGACTGTGAAGAATGTTCTTGAATGATTCAATACATCCAAGGACACAACCATGAAGAGATAGCATGAAGCAAATCCTCCTGGAAATACTCTAGTCTTTTTAAAGGCATTCACCAAGACCACTGACAGGCCTTTCTCTCCGTGTGAAAACCAGCTGCAAGCTTACCGTAAGCAATTTATTACTCATAGAAAGGGCCCAGAGGTCAGAAATGGCCGACTTAAAAATACAAATAGAAATTAGAGAGGGCTCCGGGTCATCCCTGTCATTTTTGCCGTGCTCACTCCCATTCCACTGTGCCTTTTAACTGAAGAAGAGGGACGTGTGTGTACAGCTCGTGCCTCAGGGATTCCATGCGAGTGAACTGAGCACGTAAACATCACCACCCATCTTGTATTTGCGACAGAGAGAGAGAGAGGTTGAGACCTGATGCATCAAGCAATCAAGCAGAGGCTGGAAGATACCATGTTTTCGACAAGCAAGCCCACTTGAAACCCCATCTGGACATCTTTCCAGTTCATCTTGTTGGGCCCTTAATGGAACTTCCCTGGGCATCAGTCTCCTCCTTAGTAAATGGAAACTAAAGGGTCCATGGGAGGCTCAGGGGAAATAAGGAACACAGGACACTGTATCTGACAGGTAGTAATAACTCAATCAAGCTTCACTTCAAGGAGAACTATTGCCCTGCACCCATCTTGGCACTACTGATATTTTGGACCAGATAATTCTTTGTTGCTAGTGGTTGTGTGGTGCATTGTGAGACGGTTGACAGCATCCTTGGACCCTATCCACTTGATGCCAGTGGTATCCCCCCAGTTATGACAATAAAAAAAAAATATGCCTCTACATTGTCAAATGTCCCCTAGAGGATCAAATCATCTCCTGGTTGAGGACAACTGCCCTCGAATCTGAGGCCTAGACCCCAGCAGTACTGTCAGCAGCCAGTCTCCAACTATCAGCCTTTTCAAGGATTGCCTCAGATGCAAAGGGTTACTTCACTCGGGGTCATGCCCCTTCCCAGGACAGTCCACATCCAAAGACTAATTAATACAGAGTGGGAAGGCTTGGCTCATCTTAGCTTAATTCAGTGCAACACTGAAGGGCCCTACCAGCTCCAGAGCTCCTCTTTCCCTCTGCCCACTCCTGCTTCCCTCCCCTCTCTTCCCCAGGTGTGTATCCCAAGGGCACACCTAAATAAGCATCGTGCACCCTAATCTCTGTCTCAGCGTCTGCCTCCTGGGGAACTGATCTAACGACCTTCTGCTTCTGTCTTAGGGCCAGTTATAGGAGTCTTTTCCCCGTTAGATCTAGCAGAAGAGAACGTACTGAACAGTTAATGGCAACTTGCATTTGCCTCACCTTCCAGCAATATCTTGGAATCAATCATGCAACTTAGTAATTGAGTCTGAATGTACCAACTGCCTTGTCTGTTTTAACAAGGACAAATAGCTTCATCTAGAAAATGACATCGTTGCCTTGAATGTGAAAGCAAATGGTCGTGTAATGGAGGATGGCTTTAGTAATATTATTGCATTAATTCAAACAAAAAAGCAATGATAAAGCAGAGATGGAAATACAATATCATGGGAAAAGTTCACTTTATGTAAAACAACTTTGCATGTAATTTGTCCAAACTAAATCTCCTCCATTAATCACTTTTTATTGAGAGAGAAGGAGAGGGAGGGAAGGAAGGAGGGAATGAGGGAGGGGGGAGAGAGAGAAAAAGAGAGAGAGGTTGAGAAAGAAAGGGTGAGCAAGTGAGCTCAACTAAGGGATTTTACAGCATATTATCTGTGTTCTTTGCCATAATAAATTTTAGATAATGTCACCAGAAGTGAGTAGCATGGGATTTCTTTATATCAAAGTTGTATTTAACATAACCACCTCCCACAAAAATCCTCTCCCGTGGAAGAATGATAGATTATACCAAAACCCAGGCCAATTAGCCTGGTTTGTTTCAAGTGCACATAACTCAGCCGTCACCTGTGGAACTTGGGGAATGACATCACCAGCCTAATTTAAGGCTCCATATTCTCCTTCCAGAAGCCCCAGGAGCAAAAAGTATCCGTGCTAATCAAGCCCCAGCCATAAGAAACTTGCTTCCTTGCACTTGACTTTTAGGCTTATTTTTCCAAGTCAACATGCACTTGCTCTCTTGGGGGAAAAATAATCATTTAATTTGGAGAGTGAGAGAGGATTTTTTCTTTTGTGAAATTATAGATTGAGCCACTAAATGGAAAATACTTCCTTAAGCCATGTTGGCTTAAGCATGTTGGTTTCAAATAAATCTGTAAAATCACTGAAATCCTTAGGGATGTAGACCATGCCTCCCATCCTCTTCAATGTCTGTTTCCACTTCTCCATTTGAGGGCAAGGAAGGAAATACCCACCACCTTCTTTATCTTGATTCTAATAGTGCCCCCAAACCAAGGCAATAAGCTCTAAGCCAACATCATAACCATCCCGTGCATTTCTCTGACCCTTGATTCTTGGTTCATGCTTTCCTACAAAGTGAGAATTTCTTTCTCTCTTCCTTATCCATGTTCATTGCTGTCTACCCATTGCTTATGCAACATCCTTGCCAGCTGGGTGGGACTGACTCTATCCTCAGCTGCATGGGAAGGTGTTGATTGACCTAAGTAACTAGCACACATTCCCCTTGGCCATAAGGAGAGAGAGATGGAAAGTTCTGACATCAGTGAGCTGTTGGTGTAAATTAACTGTAAAGTGCTCCCACTCTTGAGAATGTTTCAATTGCTGAGCCAACACTTTCCTTCTTGTTTAGTCAGTTTTAGTTTGATTTTCCATTATTTGCAAGCAAAAGCATGCTACCTGATACTCCTTCCATTTAACTGTTTTTAATTATATATCCCATTTGAGGAAGCTATCGATTGCAAGAAACACACTTATTTTGTTGTACTTTGTATACCACTAAGAAAGAAGAAGCTCTATGAGTTGAAATATAACATATGTTTTCTTATCATTTAGGATTTTTACTGCATACTTAATTGAAATTGCTATTTTGGATTTATTTAGATAATTTCTTAAATCACATATTGCTCTAGGGAATAGATTAAAAAGAGATAAATTGGTTAAGTTTTCCTAAAACTCGTCCATATGCAGAGTCCAGTATTTCTGAATCATTTTTCACTACAGTGTCACAGGTAAGAGTTTTCCACAGTTTCATCCTTATGCTCTCAAGAAAGGTGTTGTTGACCCAGTTCTTCATGAGCTCTCCACTCTGGACTTCTCCTCCAAGCTTCTAATACCTTCTCTGAAAGTTTTGAAGCTGGCCTCTTCTTTGTTGTCAAAAAAGGTTTTCAGACAACAGCCAAACACACACCTCCCCCTCCTTTGGCCCCTAATTGGTTGGTTGGCTGAAAGGCAAGAGGTTGCAGCTGCCCAGTCAGCCCACCAGGAATGATAACCAAGTATACACATGTACAGGCAGCAAAAACTCACCATGACTATGCTTGACTGTAAAACTTCCAAGGGCATAAGAGGTGCCCTACTTTCAAGGAAGACAGGATATGAGAAAATGAGCATCTTAGAAATAATGGAACATCAGGGTACCATTCTTTGTCTTTAGGTGTTTGGTTATCATAGTCCCCTTATCTAGAATGCAGAATACTTGAGTGTTTCTCAAACTGTGATATGCCTAACTCTAGGAGGATGCAAGACATTTTGAGATGGCAAACAGATGGCCATTACTCATTTCAGTGTAATATCTACATATTATTTTGATATACCCTATATCCCCATTACTTTCCCCAAGTCTTCATCCCTCCTTATATCTGCATGCGTTACCATGTGATTTTGCAGTTCCTCCATTAGGGGAGAATGTATTTTCTTTGTGGAAAATGGACTTGAGCATATGACTTTGGTCAGTGGGATAATAGTAGACATGACATTTAGACTTGAACTTTTACACTCCTGACTTTAGAGGAGAACCATGAGGAGGACGTGCTTCATGTAGCCTGAGGCTGAGAGACAAGTACAGTCTGAAACCATCCAGGGCAGCTGTGTCCCAGTGAACCCACAAGTGTGTGAGCAAGGAAGACATGCTTCTTATTATGTCACTAAGTTTTGGGGCTGTTTGTTACACAGCATTGCTGTGACAATAGCAATGATATAAAATATGCTAAAACTCCAAGTTATTGTAATGACTTACAAGAAGGAATACTGGTTTTCCACTTAGGGTGAGGATATAAAGTTTCCTTTGAAAATAAAAGAGTCAATTAAGATATTAGAGAATCATCATATTAGAAGGTGGAATGTAAAAAATAAAAAAAAATAAATAATTGAATAATTAAATAAGGACAAAAATGGCAGGTACATGAAAGTAAGGATGTGTTCAAAAAATGGTGGATACATGCTCTTTACACAGGTGAAAAAAATTACTGAAAGAATAAATGGATACCATAAAAACTCAAATCACAATGTAGTATAGCTATATTACTATCAAATCACATAGTCTTCCTAAAAAGTTTTAAAAGAAACAATTTAAAAATTTAATGACAATGGGAACAATAAGGAAATACATAACATTTCTAAATGTGTGTGCACCTAAAATGTAACTTTGAAATAAATGATGCAAAAGTTGAAACAAATAAAAGAAAAAATTGCAACTATAAAAAAAAGAATGCTTAAAATTAGGGAAATAGTGATGCAGTAAATAGAGGTTTGAATCAGGAGGCAAGAGATCGGAGTCACTCATTAGCTATAAATCTGAGAGCCAACAGTGTGTCTCCTCAGTGCCTCAGTTTTCCCATCTACAAAAGGAGCAGAGCTGTATTAGATGGTTTATTCGGCTATTTAATTCTACAACGCTACAGTACAGACTCTTCTCCCTTTCTATAGCTCAGGATAAAGATGACAGAGAGTCAGACAATTTCATAGCATCCTTACAGTGTTTGGACATGGGAGGTGGCAGCATGGCAACAGTGACAGCTGTCAGTTTTGAATTACTGCAATGTGCCAAGCACTGGACTAAGGGCTCTATGTATATCTTCTGATTCATTCTCACAAACAATCCTGTGATAAAGAACATATTACCCCTTTTCAATAAACCTGGAGGACCAGTAAAGCAAAGAAAGCAAACTCGTACAAGGTCAGAGAAAGGAATGCTAACTAAGGGATTTAGTTGTTATTTTGCATAAAGAATAACTGATCCTATTTTTTGTCTTTAATATTTCTTAATCATTCAAATCATGCATGAGTATATTCCCAAAGGCTAAATCAAGACTGGTGTAGGTAGAGAGCACTGAGAATTTCTCCTACAGCCACGCCCCTCCCTTCTCTGACTCAACTAGAACACCCTCCCCACCAAGCTCTCATGGTCAGCAGCATACCAATCAGTCCTCTCTTCACTTGCCACCACATTTTAAATAAAACTTGAAGTAAAGACCATGGCCTTCAAGCTCCCAGTGATCTGGTTCCTGGCTTCCTTTGCCCCCTCCTTTTCTTCCACTTGTCCCTTTGCTCACAGAGTTGCAGCCACACTGGCCTCCTTTTGTTCTCCAAACACACAAAACACAGTCCTGCTTCAAGGACATTGGCCTTGCTGTCCCTACAGTCTGGCACATGTTCCTTTAGATCTCTGATCAAATGTCACCTCCTCAAAGAGGCTCTTTCTGGCCTCCAGCTAAATTACATTCTATTCCCTTAGACTGCTTTGTATCCCTTTAATGACTCCTACACCACCTGACACACAGTTGTTTGCTTGTTCTCTGTGTCCTCAATTTCAATTTCCCCCGCTGGCCTGCAACTCCCAAGAAGACCTTTGTTTTACTTGTTGTTGTATCACCAGTACCGAAAAGGCGGACTGGAACTCAATAAATATCTGCCGAATGGATAAATAATTAAGTTAGATGGCATAGATAAACATGCTCATATATTTTTTCCTACATAAGTTGGAGCATGCGTTGCGGTTTATGTTCTGAGATTAGCTTGTTTTCATGTCATAGATCTTGGAGATCATTCAATGTCAGTGCGTACTGATCCATCTTATGTTTCTAAGGTCTATACACTATTCTATGGCATGGCTGCACTGTTTATCTAATATTGCCACACTGATGAACACAGAGGGCACTGGTAAATTTTGCTATAACAACTACCCTCGCAACAAGCATTCTTGACTATGCCTTTAAGTACCGAACAGTATTCTGGTAGGATCTATTTCTAGAAATGAAATTAATGTGTTTCACCACTGGGTTAAAGGAAAAGTACATTTAAATTTTTGAAAATATTGACGAGCTGCTGCCCCCAAACATGTTTTTCTAGTATAGAACCTCTTCAATAGTAAAGAAGAGTCCTTAATTCCACTTTCCCCCCCATTACATGGGTGAATAGAGCAAAAGGATGCTGTCTGCTTAACAAATTGCACTGGAAAATGCAAACCACCGTACCTCTCATCTCCAAGGCTACATCACCTGAAGGCCAAGGTCATTTAGAGGAGACTGTGAATGAGATCACATGCAATTGGCCAGAGAAGTGTTTGAAGTGCAAGCTCACCCAGGCACCATAATTATAAGCAATAACTTTGTTGTTGTTTTCTTCATTATACCTTGGAAATAGCTGTCATAAAGTCATTTATTGCCAGCTGCTCGCGTGTTTATAACTACAACTCCACACAGTATAAAACAAACTATTACATAGCTATGAATAGCAGCAGTCCTCTTCCAAACTTTATATTTTCCAAGAAGACAGCTGGATTAGTTCCACCGTGAATTTATTAGGATGCAAAATGTCAGAACCAGAGAAGAGAAAACCTTGCCTTTTGCCCGAGCTTGCTCATGTGACTGCTAGGAATGCTTTACTGTAAACTATACATATGTGAGAACAAGAACAGGTCACCATAAACCTGCTGCATCCAAAAGAATGTTCATTCTGTTCCAAAATGTCTACATCTGTAAACTCCCTTTATGTAGAAACAAAGGGAAGAAACAAGGGTTAGAAAAGAAAAACAAAACCCTAAACTACCTCTTATCAACAGCAAAACACTTGTGTAATATGAAAGCTCCTACTGGAACCAAAACGTCCTGAAAATGATGACTTTTCAAAAACCTAATTACCTCTAATTTTGTAAGTGTCCCCTCTCCATCCTCCTTATAATTAAGGACACGTATCAGGCAGATGTTGCATCCTGGCACTGAGGGGTGAGGAGTGTGTGGGAATGCTCTGAGGTGACCTTTTCTGGGCAGAGCCAGGGGCAACTGAGATCAGAGTCATCATTTCAGATCCCCTGAGAAGTAAATTACCCCCTTGAGTGTGAACAGCCCGTAGCTCAAAACCACTGCCGAGGGTCTAACTGTGCCTGCAGGGAGGGGCCTTCCTAGCTGAAGAAGAGGCCAAAATGACAAAGAGGAATCGTGTGCTCAGAGGACTGAGGGACTAGAGTACTGAAGTATAGGGCTTAAGATAGGAGCCCCAGAGGCCTTGTGGACCTTTGAGCTTTCCTTAGCATGGCCATAAGGGACACTGTCTGTGACCCACCCTTTATCATTCTCATGTGCTCCTGCCCTTGGTGCCCCCCACCAGCCCCCACAGTGACTATCATTGACCCCCTTTGTCAACCAATGATTGTTGGATAGGGTGTGGGAGGGTGTAAATACCAGCACACTTTACCCTGCTGAGAAAAATGTGACTGTGGTCTTCATCGTCTGGAGACTACCATCATTGGGTTTACACTCACATGGGATTTGGCCTAATGTCTAGCCTTCTCTTCTAGTCCAGTGCCTCATATCTCACCCTCATTTTTCTTGGGATTTTCCCAATACATCCCTTTTCCCCAAATCTTCACCTCAGAGTCTGCTTCCGGGGAGCCAACCCATGGCATATGTTGTTGTTTTTTACCTTAATGCCACTAGCAGTAAAACTATTAAAGTAAAATACACCTGGGGGGTTATTTTGGGAGAACTTCAAAGGAAACAGAGCACATGGTCATCCCCAGTCAGGCTTGGTAGGAGGAAGCAGAAAAAGCAAGTAAATCCTTGTGAAGCCACGGGAAGGAAGAAAGGACATCCTCAAGACTGTGAACAACTTGAGCAACTGAGACCTGGCTCAGAGACAAGGAGGGACTGACAAGGACATACGACTGGGAGGAAATTCAGAAAGTAACCACTTAGGGAGAAGGTGGTGGCCCTGGGACTCTATGTGTCCCATGCTGAGTACAAGGCCCCAACACAGATTGTGCACCATATAAAGTTTTGTTAAACAAATCCAAGTAGGGGTTATCATCCACTCATGGTTTTGAGCAAGTCCCTGGCTTTTCTTAATAGTATATCTTAATATCACTCTTAATTAGAAAGTTGAAGATCTGACTTCTAGAGAAACATTAAGAAAACCCATTAACAACAAATAACCACAAAACAAAAAACACAGATGTTCTCATGGAACATAGAAGCCCAAAAGGCTCAACACACTTGGACAGTGAGGTGGTATTTTCTAAGAGTCTATGGACTGGGCACTACAGATAGAGTAACTCGACCATTTACCAGCCAACCAGTCTCACAGCTCCTTCCCAGCCTCACTAGTGGTCTGCTAATGAACAAAACAGCTTTTAGAAGGAAGGGAGAGAATACACATTCAACAAATATTTATTGAAAGACCATAGATACAGACAGGATACCAGGGTATCCAGAAGCTTTGGCTATCTATCAGTTTTCTGTCTTCCTATGGCTTAATAAAATAAATAGGAATAAAGATACTACCTAAGAAATTCTAAAGCTTCCAGGATATTTTCACATGGGCCTGCCTATCTCTGATAATAATCATGTAAGACTCAGAGGAAGCATTATTATCACTATTCACAGATAGTATGAGTGATCTTCACAAAGTGATGCAGTGGCCAAGGGGAAAAGCTTAGACAGGAGCCCTGATGTCCTTGACTCAAAATTCTAAGCACTTCCTGCTGCAGTATAGAGTGAGGGAGGTCAGGGTTGAAGAAGGAAGGTGGAGACAGAGGAAGAGTCCATCCTGAGCATGTTCAGTTCTTGAGAAAAGACTGGTTGGAAATAAGAACTCTTTATCAGCACAAACACAGCACAAAAACCCTTCTAGGCCTACCCACCAGATCTTACCTACTAAATCAGCTGTCAAACTGAAGATCAGGGTTACAGGGTAATTGAAGATTAGGACACTTTGGAACCACAGCTCTAATCTATTCAGATGACTGAAGGTCAGGATACTTTGAGAACCACTGTGTGTATTCTATTCTAACCAAGGTTGTTCTTTCCCATTGCTGCACTAGACCATTGTCATCCAGCCTGCATCCACCTCATATCCAGCACAGACTCTCTCTCCCATTAAGATAAGCTTAGGTCCTTTCCTGTCTATGCTTATTTATCTGCCACAGAACACATGATAGGAGAGTGAGCGGATTGCCAGATTACCAACACATATGCAGGTTTTATTCCTGCAGACTTTTTGACACTTCTGTTCCATCTCTTTACTGTTCCATCTCTTTACAGTATCAGCATGTTCTCTCCACAAATTGGGCAATTTCATTCCAGGCCCTCAGTAATTTCATGGTGTGATCTTAAAAACATCTCATAGAAAAAGAGATGGTTTTCCTTATGAATACAGCCACTCCTTAAGTCAATTATATATGCAAACACTTGACTCCATTTCATATTTATGGGAGTCAGGTGAGACTCTATTGATAGTTGCTTGGGACCTAAACTAGTGTGGTTTGGAAAGAATAAGGGCCTTAAATAAAATGAGTTGTGATTATTCAGCCTGAGTCAATATGTAAAGGTAATAAATTCTTCTTTCCTTAGTCACAAAGGAAGACATTAGTCAAGCCTAATGCACACTTTATAACAAGGGAATTAATTAGGGGATAATGACTAAGAAAGAGGTGTCTAAAGGACGCACCCTGTAGGAATGACTAAAATAAAGGAAAGCAAGAAAGGAAAAGGAAAAGGAAATTGATCATAGTCATATTTCCCAAGTTCAAGAATTGCTGCTCATGGCCTGAAAATGGCTGTGCTTTGTGGGCCATCAATCACTCTGAAGAGTTTTATCAACTGGAGTCCATTATGGAAATGAGCAAAAAGAAAAAGACTGGAACGGCTAGCCTGCAAGAAGATGTCTGACAGCTCAGGCCCCAGGATGTGAGTTATTTGTATACACTTCCCAGTGCTCACTGCATTAATCCAGCCAGAATTCTGCTAGAACCACAAGGAGGGGAGGAGGCAGCTGGCCTCCAAAGTATACACTGAGGGTCAGTGTACACACAGTTGTGTACACAGTTGGCTCCAGCTCTAGGAGATGAACAAACCATCAGGATGAGCAGACCAAATTTTACAGAATGTGACACACCCATTATTCACTAAGAAACAGTTAAAACTAAATGTCTTTCTATTCTTAGGGAGTTAATTTAATGTATGTACTAAGAGAGTCAATGAGGTCACACATGCATTAATGCATGGATGGATAGGTGAAAAGATAGCAAGATGGAAGGAAAGATAGATAAATGGATGAATGGATGGATGGAACAATACTTGATTTAGAGATGAATACTTTTAGGCACCACCAGCTCTGCTAGACTTTTACTTCATTTAAAGTTTAATTTCACCAAGTGAAGGATTTAATTTTTAACCACAATCTCACAGTTGTATCTTGATTAAAGACAAACAAAATAAAAACCATCCATAACAGATTGTAACTCTGTCTCAGATGAAACTTATTATAGCCAAGCGTTATATTCCTTTCAAGTATGTGAAAGGATTTCTGCCCACTGCTTTTTCCTCTCCCTCCATGTTATTGTTCCTTCTTTTTGGGAGTCACTGAAAATGGGACATATCCTCAACATGGGAAATAATAGTTGCATTAATATAACAGATGTCACTTGATGTAATTGAGGAAGGTTTTTGAGGACACAGTAAGAAATCCGTAATTAGGCAAGGATTCTACGCTAGAGATTTATTTCCCATAAGTTCCAAAGAGCTGTCCAAGTTTCCTCCATCTTTTTCAACTGACATTTCGTCATGAGATCTCTAGCCCATCTCTAGCTGCAGAAGCTATAAATGATCCCTTCTGACCACTCATCACACTACTTTACTGATTTTTAGTGTTCCTCTAAAAGCGCAGTTATCCTACAAGTGCAATTGCCCTGGGCAGTTATCTGCTCCAACTACCCCATGCCTGGCTCCCCTCCCTACCATCTCTGATGAAGCTCATACAGGCTCCACCTGAACTTGCCCTGGGATGGGGAGCTCACTGGCTCAGAAAGTGAATGGACCACTGCTTCTCAAACTTCAATGTGTATCCACTCATCTGAGCATTTTATTCAAATGCCAAGTCTGATTAGGTAGATTTGAGGCAGGCGGAGATTATACAGTTCTAACAGTCTCCCAGGTGATGCTAATGTTGTTGATCTGGGTACATTTATAGTAGTAAGTGGATAGAAAATAATATCACTTCAAGTTCTACTTTTCAACATAACGTTGAATGAATTCCAACCCAGGGAAGGCTGGGAGGAAATTACTGTTCCACTTAACACATGGATAACTGAAGCAGCAGAGCTTCCAAAACTACACACAGTCAGTAACAAGCCAGGAAGAGGGCAGATGATGAAGTCGATGCTCTTCCCTCCACACCTGCACTTTCCACAAAACTGCCCTATTCAAACACCTGACTCCTTTAATCATGATAAATACCCTTGTCCTCCTGCTCACATGAAATGTCAACCCCCCACTCTCAACTATTTTGTCTGTTTCTATCTGCACATGCCACTTGTATATATCAGATCCACAGTCAATGTATTCCAGAAGTTTGGACTAGACTAGGTCTCAAACATTAATGTGTAGGCAAGTCACCAGGAGACCTTGTTAAAAGCGGATTCTGATTCAGTAGGTCTGGGCTGAGGTCTTACTTTCTGCATCTGTAATAAACTCCCAGATGATACTAATGCTGCTGATCTTTGGACTTCACTTTAAGGCACAAGAGTTGAGACTACTACCCACAAAACTTTCCCACTTCTGATTTCTCTGCTTATGTTGGCCCTTACGTCTCTAAGGCTTGACACAAGCAACAGGCAACTTGATTCCAAGTAGCACTCAAAATGAAAGTAAGGCTTGAAGCAGCTTCTCATGATGTCTCCAATCACTATACAGGTGGTATGAACCACCTGCATATACATCTGTAGTTGTGAACATGCTACCTGGTGAGGCAGAAGTCAAGGACTAAGTCAGGTGCTCTTTTTTATTTTCTTGGCTGAGACAAAAGCTGAGGCATCCACTCTTGCCAAAATTGCAAGTGGATTTTTTCCTGGGTTGAGAGGAAAGCCCTACGGAATAACTGCTGAGAACTACTTGTGCTCTAAGAACTATAATTCAGAAATCTGAGACACTTTCAAGAACCTGATCATACTTAGAAGGCATAGACTATTACGGACTAAAAAAAACGTCACGAACATATAAATTCTTGTGTCCTGTCTTTGGATTGAAACATAAATCACCCATTAATTTATAATTTTTTAAAACTCCATTAAGGATTCTCTGAAATCTCAACCCAGTATTTAATAACCCTTCCCAACCACAAAACACTTTCCTTGTTTTGATTTGGTATGATGGAGTCATCCTTAATGAGGCACACTGGACAATTTTCATAGGATTGGAGCTCCTAATCAATAACTGTAGAGAAGTTAATAATGTAAAGGGAAGACAAACGTTTCTGTTTCCTTTAGTGATGGTGTATTTCCCTTAGTCTGGCAACTCCAGTTCTTCCATTCAGAATTCTGATGTGCCTTGGAATCTTAAGACTCATTTCCATTCACTTTGATGTCTAGCAAACCTTGCAAAAAAAAAAAAGTTTCCTATTTCTATAAGAAATGTCATGACATTTTGCATTCTGCAGTGAATGCACAAGCTTGCAAGATTATGTTGATGTAATGGTGACTCTGCTATCACATCCGGGAATTGAAATGATAGAAGAAAAATGCTAATATGTTCACTAGATGAAATCAAGGAAAGGTACTTATTTATAATTATGGATCTTAATTCTATTTTTCTCTTCTTGAATAATATTATAAAGTATTTTCTAGTTACTTATGGTAAGGGATATTTTTGGAAATTTATTAGCAATGCAGATATGAACATCTTTGGGTATATTTTATTAGGGAGATTTTTAAGTATGTAATGACTTGTCTACAATACTTTATGAGCTTTCATAAATGGGTCATTTGTCCAGATAAGAAATTTAGTGTAGAATGAACATAGAGTTATATTTGGATCTTAATTACACAGGCCAGAACCACTAGCAAAGTCATTAGACATAATAATTCCTAAGCTTCCCAGAAGAAAGGACTGATCAGGGGAGACCTCAGTGGGTCCATTTTCCAACTTCAAGAGGCCTAAAATTTTACACTAGTTTTCTTAATAATTTATATGGTGCAGGGTCTGAGCTAAGATCTCAGAGAGCTGTTAATTTCCAGGTGGAAAAGAGAGTCTGGGTCTACAGAGGCCCCACGAGCTTGGAAAACTGATGCAAGTATCTAGATAAATCGGTCATAATGGAAATCATTTTAGACAGGGGTTTTCTTTAACCAATACTGTGCTGATGTTTTGTTCACTTAGCCCATATACTTTGATGTTTTAGTTTCTGCATTATCACTGATTGGCAAGAAATGGTGTGATTTAAAGGCAACACATAAAGGGTATCAAATAACTCTATTACATGGGTTGGACTTCGTTTTCTTCTTGATCTTTCCCTTCCATTTCAACTTTTTTTTTTTCAATAGTATACAAGCAAAATTAAATCCCCTTGAATTTGCTTAACCTCCATTCTGCAAATCATCATTTGTCTCATTAACACAAATACAATTATAGGGTATTTTGAGGCTCCAACTGGTGGCAACAACTAATATTTTTACAGCTCTTTTCCAATAGCAGTTGCACCTTTGGAGAAATAATGAGAAACTGATTACCAATGATTTAGCATCTGAACTTTTCAGGCATTCTTGGTCACCCACTAAAAAGTGAGCATTGAGAGCAAATGAAAAGGCAGGAAGGAGAGTGTTGGGAGGTGTGAAGAGCTTCCACACAGCCACAGGTGTGTCAAAAGGCACAGGAATAGCAACAACCCATGGAGATACTTCAAATCCTATTTCCATGATGTCTACAGGACACAGAATTGAGCCCTTCGGGCACATCCTCCTGCAGACTGAGATTCCACTTCAGTGAGTAGTACAGAAACTTTATGGGTTAGAAAATGAAAGATAAGCTTGTAAGAAAACATTGGTGTTTCCCATTAAGTCATATTTTTCTCTTAGCTCCTGTGGATTCTCAAAACTCAACTGTAGTCAAAGAATAAAATCATCACCATTTTTAGGTACAGTATGAAGCACTAGCTAAGTAATCTGGGGACAGTTCTAACAGCAACTTATTAGGCTTAATGTATTGTATGTGAGGTTGGAGGAAATCACTTTTTTTCCTGTAAGATTTATTCAAACCCATGCAATCATACTTTTATCTTACACTTTCAAGGACCGATGAGAAAATGTAATGAAAAATCCATAGCAGGATGCAGCCTTTCAAAATTTACCTGAGAAGGGGGATGAGATAAGGGGATATGGAACAGGATTTTCAAAATCTGATTTTTTTTTCATTAACAGACAAAATCAGTTCTGGCAAATTCCTAAACTCAGTCCTTTAACAAAGTAAGAGCATCGATATTGTATGTGAAGAATATTAAGATTTTCTTCACCAAAATTTCAGACTAAGGACAAAAGGAAATTTCAAATTAATGAAATATTTGGCCAGGAAAGAAATATAATGATTTCTAAAGAGTTTCTGTTGTCTTAGAATACTGTCCAGGTTGTGATATGGTTTTTTAAATGTGTGTGTATGTGTGTGTGTGTGTGTGTGTGTGTGTGTACATCTAAGCATATACCCTGGAGGCAACTGGTTAAGATAAAATACCCTAATCAGGTAATTCACCCTTCAGACATGGCTACACCAACAAATCAACCATCATTATCCAATTGTAGAGGATTAGTTAACAAGCAAATGAGATATTAGAAATAATTCTTTATTAGTGAAAAGAGAGGTGTTCAAGATATGTAGCTGGCTGAAGAGATTGTCCAAGCCCCGTCCCCTTTGCATGAGTGATGTATGAGAATCTACAGATTCTGGCAAGCTTAGCCCCCTAAGATCTTGAGAGCCAAGCTGAGGTCCACAGCTCTGACAGTACAATTACACACTGGATGGACAACTCCATGACCTGACCGGCTAAGAGGACTGGCTGCTCAAAATGAACATTTCCTGGAAGGTGTTTGTTGCAATGCCTGCAGACAGAGAAGCATCACTAAGTTTACAGGATAAGACTAGATGGCTATTTTTACAACTGTATGTGTGACAGAAGTCAGCCCGAGAACTGCCTATGTTTGTAACACAGAGTTTGATATAGCTGTGAGATATCGGTAGAACATTTTCACCTCGATCTTTCACCCCGACCAGAGGCTAATAGTATTTGACAAGTGAACTTGATGATTGTTGATAGAGCTGAAAGTTATGGGCAGAAACACAGTAGTAACAAAGGTGGAGCAGTGGACTGGAGAGACTAAGGAGCAGGCATGAGATAGCCGGTATTTCCCCAATACACCCAAAGAATGAGAAACAAAAAAAAAAGAGAAAGAAAAGAATAAGAAGACTAGAGAACTGACCCAGA
Source organism: Ailuropoda melanoleuca (assembly GCF_002007445.2). Classification (NCBI taxonomy): domain Eukaryota; kingdom Metazoa; phylum Chordata; class Mammalia; order Carnivora; family Ursidae; genus Ailuropoda; species Ailuropoda melanoleuca. The sequence continues at coordinate 85,051,031 of NC_048230.1, read as the reverse complement.
CCAAGAGAGGAAACAAGTGGGCCAGATGTTAATGGCCAATGAAATACCCCAGTTCTGAGGCTGCACCTGTGTTTGTTTCCTTAGCTCATCCAGTCTTGGCTATCGCTCTAAACGGGTGTGTAGCAGGGGCTGCCGATGCTCCACCCACTGCCCCTTGAAGTTCACGTTCCCATGCACACCAGCACCTTCTCATTGCTAGCCCCTGGGACTCTCTGACCATGGATGGGTGATGGATATCAGGTGGGACAGTTCTGAGATGCGCTCCATGCAGTCTATCAGAGGATCTCGTGGGATTGCGCCCTTGTTGCCCATAGCAGTAACCTGTTCAATAATGCACCTAGTAGGTCCTAGCATCACCGCCACAATTAATTACATGCACTCAGCTAGTTGCCATGTGTGTTTTCGGGGAAACTGAGCCTCATATATATGCTCATATTAGGTACACGTGCTCATATTAGTGCCCATATTAAGCACACGTTCTAAATAAACCACCTTAATTCTCTGAGAGACATAAACCAATTGCCCCTTCTCTTTATTGCTATTTCTGCATTCTATGGCCATGTTGCTGTTCTCCTGCTTGGAAGAATTATAAACTACAGCATTGTGACTCCTGGAACTGCATATAATCACTATTCAAGAAGAAAAATGAATTGCAAAATAAAAACCTTCCCTGCAACTTGATATACAGAAGATAAAGGCAAGGAAGTGGAGAAGTGAAATCTTAGGCAAGCTTGATGCTCAATCACAGTAATTTAACCATAAAAATGACGAGCAAGAGCTTTGGGATATGTATCATAGTATCATTTGGTCCCGAGTAAAGGTTATTTTACTGCACTAAGCTTTGCAGATTGTCCATTTGCACACAGTTGATCTATATCCAACAAGAATTGGCTTCCATGGGAGCTTTAAAATAATAATAACAATAATAATAAATTGATTTTGTTATAGCTTTTATTATCAGTTGTAGTTAAGGAAAGGCAGAGAAGAATAGAGGCTCAATGTATTAATACTTGAATAGCTAACAAGCAAAAGAGATACTAGAAATACGTTTTCATCGGTGAAATGAGTGGGGTTCAAGATTTGTAGTTGGAACTGAAGCTGGGGAATAAAGATCCCCTGGCCTGATGGTCCGGAGGCAACTATTTACTGTGCGACCACAGAGATTTCCCCGAAGCTATTAGAATAGATAAAATGACACCACGTTCACAAACCAACTTGCTTCACCTTTTAAGAAATTCTCTCCAGGTTTCCTTTGCCAGACCTACTCAAAGATAAATAGAAACATGACTCTCAGACAAATATTTACAGGTCTCGGCACCACAGAGCTCTCTCCTTTCTGTAATGTTTTGTGTATTTCAACAGAGGCACACTCGCTGCTGCTGAAAGATGTCATCTCTGGAGGGGAAGGGCCAGAGGTCATCTTTAATGTGGTTTTATTCCACTGATCTTAGTGGCTGAACAGGAGGGAGAGCTTTCATTTAGTGAGGTCTTTGCTCCAATTCACTTCTTCTGGTACCTTCTCGTACTTTGCCCCTTCCTCGTGTAAGGTCAAAAGTGAGATGAGAAGATGTGGCTTGCATGGAACAGTGGATAAAAAAGAGAAACTTCAAAAAGCAAAGGACTGTTAGAAAAACATGTATTTTTATTCTGTGAGGTCTAGGACAAACCTCCGTTGGCTAGCGGATACTATCAAGGCTATGAGCTATAATCAGATAAATGCTGTCAAATACTCTAAGGACTTCCACTCTGCACAGCCAGACCCTGTCATCTGCCCAGACCGGGAGGTTAAGCTGAGGTTCACAAAGGACTCTGCAGAAGAATGCATTTGTGTCTAAATCACACAGTCTTCACGAGGACATTCTGTCTAGGGTATTGTAGAGTTCCCTTAAAACAAGTTTCTGGTTTCAAATTCATGAGATCCTTGAAATCTAACGTAATTCCTGTCCATTTCTTGCCTGGTGTTGCCTAGCAATTTTTTTTTTTTTTTAAATATTAAGGAGGGCACATATTGCATGGAGTGCTCACTGGGTGTTATATGCAAAAAATGAATCATGGAACATTACATCAAAAACTAAGGATGTACTGTATGGTGACTAACATAACATCATAAAAATTATTTTAAAAAATCAGCAAAATTAAATGACTACCCTGGGTTCTATTCCTTAATGGAATATTTGGAGGTATGACTGTTCTAAAGCTAGATTTTTGAGACAGAACTTTTTTTAAGCTAGTTCTCTCACTGGGTTGAGAAATCTTTGGGTCTTGCTGTCACTAGGTCTGAGACCTCGAGGAAAAAACTTCGTGTCTCTCTGGTCTCCTCCGTTGCTTAATGTGGAGAATGAAGAGGTCACACTAGGTCTCCTGTGAACTTGATCCCCCAGTCTGATGTTCTGTGATTCAAATAACCATAGGTAACCTTCGTGGAGCACTTACCATGTGCTCTGCAGTATTCCAAAAGTGATAAATGGGTTATTCACTTAATTCTCCCCACGTGCCCATAAGGTAGGTATCATTTTTATCATGGGCCCCACTTTATACTTGAGGAGACTGAGGTACAGTGGGGTTCTGGATCTCAGGTAAGATTCCATTCCCGGTCAGTGGCGAAGCCAGGACATGGTGAGGCACTCTGCCTCCAGGGAATGCCTTCTAAACCACCAGGCCGACTGCCTCTCTAGCTATCTCTGACCTCCTCCATGCGGTCCTAAGAGTGAAAGGCCCACAGACGCAAGATGTCTCTGGTTGGGTTTCCCCAAAAGCAGACACTGAAATTAGGATTTTGGGGAAAGTATGTTATGTGGGAGATGAATTCAGAAAGCCCTGTGAAGAGGAAGATGAATGGGGCAGGGCAGAGGGGAAAGCCAGTGAGTACAGTGCCCCTTAGTAGATGGGTTACTGCTCTGGGTAACTGGCGCTCCATCCCGCTGGGGACGCTCTGAGGAACTGTGTACAGCACAACCTGGAGTTTTCCACTGAGGGGGTTGGTTTAGAGAGGATATTTACGTACCGATTTCCCTGCTGACTGGCTGACTCTCTGCGCTTCCGACCTGTCTGTACTTGAGCAGAGCATCCCCTCTTGGCTCGAGAACAAATACCTCTAGGTTTGAGGTGCAGGGCATCTTTAGCAAGCACAGGAACCAGGTGGGCTGGGGGGCAGGGTGAGGTACTGAAAGAACCTGCTACAGCTGGCTGGGAAGTGCAGGGGCCAGTACTCACAAGCAGGCCATTTGGCTCCAGCCCTTGGCCCCTGAAGAGGCAAATCACCTATGCTGACAACTGCGTAGGCTCCAAAACCACGAAGGGGGAAAAACAGCCTTGCTCAATCTCCCTCCCAGGGTTTCTCTGCCAACCAGTCTTGTCTGCCTGGTACAAGGCAAGGCTCCCAAGCCATCGTCTTGTTTGGTTTAATTCGAGATTAGACACATCCCGTGATTTATAAGAGGCCCAGGATACTTAATGAGCTTGATCTGTGCCTTGAGCTAACTGCATCTCCCTGTGCTCAGCTGCTATCGATTAAAAATAAACACTGGTTTTGTTTATCCTGGACAATTTGTTTGTCTTCTCCACAAATGTTCCATTAGCTATCAGACTCATCTTTTAGTTCAAATGCCAAGACCAGTAAAGTTTGTATAAGTGCAAAATGATACACGCCTGCCATTTGTTTTCAAGTTGAAAGCATTTAAAAAACACTTTAAGTAAAACTTTTCATCTTTTAATTAAGAAATAAAACTCAGTTCGATCTTATTACTCTGTAAGATAACATTTCACCAGTAAAAGAAATTCCCCAAGGACTCTAATAAAAAGATGAAATATATTATTGTAATATGATTAATCCATATTAAAGATTCTCTTATTAAAGAAGGTCAGTGAGGCTCATTTGGTAGCATGCTTAGAGCTGAGGCAGGAGGTCAAAGGTTGTCATTATTTGACATTTATAGACCTGGCAGGGGAATATGATGAAGTATTTGAGTGAGCAAACTGGACATGACCTAACAGCCCAATAAAACGATGCTGGACACTTGCACTGAGCATTGCAATCAGTCATCTTATCCTCGTATTACATTGCAGGTGATTCAAATGTAAATGACAACTGTAACATCAAAGGACCTTACAGGTTCTGTAAGGATAAGATGACCAAATGGTTGCAGCTTCGGGGAAGGGGGGTACAGCAGTGAGTTCTCAAGGCCAGAGGGGACCACCCTTTCCTCTCAAAAGTCCCTAACCCCATATTCTCTTGCATAGCCAGATATTTCTATTCGTTTATTTGGCTGGTCGTCATGCACCGATTGAGACTTCACTGTGTGCCAGACACTGAGAAGTGCTGATGTTATTTCGGTGAGCAAAAGCAGGTGGGTCCCTACACTCAACAACTTCAAAATCTGGCAGGAAAAGACAATTAAGTGAAAGAAGCACACCAGTGTGAAAGTGCACCTGCAAGAGTTCTGGGGAAGAATTGCAAGACAAGAGAGCATACAGTTGGCCATTTGACCTGATTACTAAGGTCAGGGTAGGAAGATTCCCCCAAGGCAATGACATATGAGCTGAGAATTATATGAGGAGAAATTAACTAGACAAGAAGTGTAAGGGAACAGCATTCCCAGGGCAGGGAATGCATATGCAAAGGGCCTGTGTTGGGGGGAGGGGGGAGTACAGGGTTTAGGATAGAGCTGGAACGCAGACTCCAAGAGACGCACAGCACCAGATGAGACCAGAAAGACTTAACTGGGGACTTTTGCTTTTATCTGAAGTAGCACCTCCTTGGGGAGTATCTTCCTATTACTCCTGGAGGCTACCCCACACACTGATGTGCTGATGGGATTGCATGTCCCCTTTGTGCAATAGGAGATGTTTGAGGACTGACTCAAGGCCGTATTTGTCTTTAAAACGTTAGCGCCAGAACCAGGTTAGTTTATTTGTTTTACTTTATTGAAATAAAATTAACATACCACAGAATTCACCACTTTCAAGTGTACAATTCAGTGGTCGTTATTATAGTCACAACTTGTACATCCATCACCACTAACTCCATAACACTTTCATCACTCAAAACGAAAACAAAAACCTCGTGCTGGTTAGCAGTCCCTCTCCATTCCCCTCTCTCCTCAGCACCTGGCAACCACTAGCCTACGTTCTGTCTTTGGGTTTGCCTATTCTAGACATTTCGTACAATGTGATCATAAAAGATGTGGCCTTTTTTGTTTGGATTCTTTCACTTAGTGTATTCTCAAGGTTCAACCATATTGCACCATGGATCCACACTTCATTCATTTTTATGGCTGAATAATATCCCATTGCAGGAATAGACCACATTTGGCTCATCAGTTGATAGACATTTGGGTTGTTTCTATTTTTTGGCGATTGCAAGTAGTGGTGCAATCAATAGTCATATACACGCATTTGCGTGAACACCTGTTTTCAATTCTCTTGGTTCTATGTAGGATAAAGATTGCTGGATCACACGGTCACTCTAACTTTTTAAGAAACTTTTACCTGTTTCTATAGCAGCCTGCATCATTTTACATTTCCACCAGCGATGTCTGAGAGTTCCACTTTTTCCCCATGTCCTTGCCAAAGCACTTGTTACCGTCTAGTTTTTTTGATTATAGACATTCTAGCAGGTGTGAAATAGAATCTCACTGTGGTTTTGATTTGAATTTTCCTAATGATGCTGAGCATTTTTTCATGTGCTTTTTGGCCATTTGTTTATCTTTGGATAAATGTGTATTCAAGTTCTTTGCCCATTTTTAAAATTGTATGGTTTGTCTTTTTGTTGTTGAATTGTAGTAATGTATACTAGAACCCTCATAAGAGATATGAATTGCAAATATTTTCTCCCATTTTATGGGTTTCTCCCATTCTTTTCAAGTTCTTGTCAGTGCTCTTTGATTACAAAAGTTTGTTTTTGATAAAGTCTAGTTTATTGTCTTTGGTGTCATATTTAAGATACTCTTATCTAACCCAACATCACAAAGATTCACATCTGTTTCCTTCTAAGAGTTTTATGGTTTTAGTTCTTATATTTAGGTCTTAGATTGCTGTTGAGTTCCTTTTTTGTAGATGTTGTGAGGCAGGGGCCCAAATTCATTTTTTTTTTCTTGCATGTGGCTATCTAGTTGACCCAGCATCATTTATTGATAAGACTGTTCTTTCTCCATTGAGTTGCCTTGTCTTTGTGAAAAAAAAAATTGAATATACATAATTATATATACATATATATACTATATATACTTATACCCATAATTGAATATATACAAATATATATGTGTGTATATATATACAAATATATATGTGTATATATATACACACATATATATGTGTATATATATATATATCGATTACTATAACTTTGCAGTAAATATTGAAATTAGGAAGTTCAAATCCTCTGACTTTACTCTTTTTTCTTTAAAACTTATTTTATTTATTTATTTTATTTGAGAGAAAGAGAGAGAGTGCACACAAGCAGCGGGGGCGGCGGGGGGCAGAGGGATAGGATCTCAAGCAGACTCCCTGATAAGTGGGGAGCCCAACACTGGTTGATCCCACAACCCTGAGATCATGACCTGAGCCAAAATCAAGAGTCAGATGCTTAACTGATTGAGCCACCCAGGTGCTCCTGACTTTATTACTTTTTTTTTAAAGATTGTTTTTGGCTCTTTGGGTTCCTTTGGTAGTTCATATGAATTTTAGGATTACCTTGTGAACTTCTGCAAAACAAAGCAGTTAGAATTTTGATAGAGATTATATTGAATCTGTTATTCACTTTGGGAAGTATTGCCATTTTGACACTATGAAGTCTTCCAATGAATGAACATGGGGTGTTTTTCCACATATTAAGTCTTCTTTAATTTTTCTTAACAATGTTTTATAGTTTTTAGTGCAAAAGGCTTACATTTCCTTGGTTAAATTTATTCATAAGAATGATGCTATTATAACTGGCATTGTTTTCTTGATCTCCTTTTTAGATTGTTCATTGCTAGCGTAGAGAAATACAACTGATTTTGTATATTGATCTTGTATCCTGCAACTTTGCTGAACTCATTTATTAGCTTTAATAGTTTTTTTTTCCCTGCATATTTCTTAAGGTTTTTATGTATAAAATGTCATCTGCAAATAGAGCAAGTTCTCATTTTTCCTTCCAAATCTGGATACCCTTTATTTCTTTTTCTTATCTAACTGCTCTGGCTAAAACTTCCTGTATCGTGTTTAATGAAAGTGGTGAGCATGGGCATTCTTGTCTTATTCCTGAACTCAGGGTAAAGTTTTTAGTTTTTCACCATTAAGTATGATGTTAGCTGTGGCTTTTCATAGATGGACCTTCAGTCAGTCTCTTTTGAAAAAGGGGAAAAAAAAGAGAGAGAGAGAGAACATACTTTATTTTTAACTTCCAAGAGAGAATATTTATTTGTTTTAGAGACTTCCACTCATGATTCCTCTAATCTCTTCATTCTTCTCACTAAGTGGTACTTAGTGTTTTCAAATATGGTTCACAGAAGTCTGCATCAGAATCACCTTGAGGGTTGTTTTTAAAAGGCAAATTTCTATGTTTCTCCCCAGAGTACTCTACAAAAATCTCTGGATGTGGAGCCCAGGGATATGCATTTTAACAAGCCTCTGGGTGATTCCTCATAAAAGGAAAGGAAAAGAGAAGAAAATGTGTTTATTTTTCAAATAAATTTGAGAAATACTGCCAAAATGTATATTAAGGACTCAGTCTACTGAATAAAATAAACTCACTTAAGGTGGGAGATTCCAAATTTACTTCACTAAGAAACTCTTTGGGACAAACACCAATTAGTCATGTAAAATATAGTATTAAAAATGCAACATGATCACTTTTTATAAATCACTAGATGGGGGAAAACAGTTTTCTTAACTCTAAGGTCCTCTAAACATCTTACAGACCCAGCTACCAATAAAAGATATTCAATAGTAAAAAAAGAAATATGAACAATGGTTGTACCATGTTCTTTTTGGCAAGACTACAACAACCCAGACGCCTTATTCATGAATCCTTATAAACCTGCATCTGCCCATTGTTTTGTGGCATGGGAAAAGTAATGAAAGAATTTCTATGGAATAATAATAATGAGATAGACATAATAATAATAATTATAGTCATAATATGCAAAAGGCCTTCCATGGAATAATAGCAAAAACACCTATCCTAGCCTCCTTGGAGCCCTCTAGCTAGAATTCCCATGAGTAAAAAGGCTTTATGGTCTGTCCTAGCCAGCTGCAGCAAACTCCGTCAGATTTAGATCCCATTCCTCCAGGACATTCAGTTGTCTCTTATCTCTCTTCGCACATCTGCAGACTCCAAACAAGCTATTCCTGATGTTCTAGCTTTTACTGTCATGTTAACAGCCTTTCAGCTGTCTTTGAATCAGTCAGGTGGCACCTGTGATTTTTTAGTGAGAAGAGCACAAGCCCCAAGCACTATGAAGCTGTGGGGGCTAGGAAAAGCATAGGCAAAGGACTTGGCAAAAGTTATTCTCCCTTCCCCTCGCCTTTAAGTTCAGTGTGAGGTATGGATTTGTTTGTTGTTTCATTATTGAAGGTGCCCCTGCTTTCATGAATAAGACTTTCCGTAAAGATTTCTGGGATGCCTCTATAGGATTTTTGTGCCTAAAGACACTGGGGTGGGATCTCAGCCAACACTCCACATTCAGGAGTAAGAGCATGCCTGTCACTGGGCCAATACCGAGCGTGCCCTGGGTTCTCATGGGAGTCCTATCCCACCTTTGGTCCTTTGTCCATAGCCTCTTTCAAAGCCCCTTTCAAGTCAGTATGTCCAATAGGTAACTCCAGGCACCAGCCTTGGAAACAAAATCCTCCCAAGGGTAGCTTGTGGAAGCCACTCAGCTAACGGCTACCAGCTTCTGGCAAACCAGCAACTGGCACTGCACCCAGGTATACCTTGGGATCAACCTTTGGGGAGGATCAAATGAATTATTCCTTTCTGTCTAGCGAATTGCCAAATTGAGGACCTGGTGGAAGTGGGCAGACTTAATGAGCTAAGGGGCTTTCAGTTAAACATTTCTTGGGACACTGTTGAGTTCCCTGAATCTTTTTTAGGGAGGGAGGACAAAAGCACAGATGAATTACTTTGTGCAAAATATACGAAAAATCTATTCCTGAATCTTATTGACTAGGAAGAGGGAAATAGCTGAAAGCTGTGGGCAAACAGCAGCACCCTTAAGGACACACATGGGACCCAAATCACACATGTTGGCTTAACTCCCACCTGCACCCCGCTGTGTTGCGCAGAATAAGGCAGTAAACAGCAATTTGGTGCCAAATACTGGTATCCCTTCCCTAAGTATCAGTGTCTGTAAAGCGATTCAGAGGCCTTCCCTGCCATCCTTTCCAGCCACGTCTCCCCTCTGTCCTTACTCATGCCCTCTTAAGGAGTCAGACCCGCCTGATCTGTTTTCTTGGGGTCCATCACATGGTTCACTATCTCCAGGTCTTTGCCATGCTGCCAGACAACTTGTTTTCCACTTTGTTGGCAGAAATGAAGATAACAGTGCTTTAGTGTGTGCGTCCTGTGAGCCAAGCATAGTCCTATGATCACTACATTATCTCACTTAATCTTCACTTATGAGTTGGCGCCGATATGATACGTGACTTTGAGCAAGTCATTTCAAATTTCTGAGCTTCTATTATCTTGTTGACAAAATAGGAAGAAGAAGAACACCCATCTCATGGGTTCAGATTTCATGGGATAATCCACATACTACTCTGAGCATAGTCTCTGGATTGTAGTAAGTACTCAGTAAATGTGAGCTAGCACCAGTACTATTCTTTCTTTCTTTCTTTCTTTCTTTCTTTCTTTCTTTCTTTCTTTCTTTCTTTCTTTCTCTCTCTCTCTTTCTTTCTTTCCTCCTTCCTTCCTTCTCTCCTTCCTTCCTCCTTTCCTTTCCTTTTTTTCTTTTCTTTCCTTTTTTCTTTTCTCTTTTCTTTTCTTTTTTCTCTTTCCACATAAAGGGACTGAGGTTTAGAGACAATAAAGCACTCTTCTAAAGTTATACAGATACTGAGTGGTTCAGCTGGGATTCATATGTCAAACTTAGGCATCTTTGCCCTTAACCATGATACTGCGCCATAACCTCTGAACACCGCTCATCTTGCTAGATGAATTTCAGGTCCTTCCTCTGCCAGATTTCTCAGAGCTCACAGAAAACTTTCTCTGTTTTCTGAACTCATAATATTTTTTATCTATGTCACTTATTGACCTAAGTATGTTCTAACTTACATTTCATATTGTAACCTAAATGGTAATCCTGATACTCACAACATGTAAACTCAATTACTAAACAAACTCCCTGTGAGCACCTTCTGTGTGTCAGGGAACTTCCAGTCTGCTGCTGTGGGAGGGGGATGAACATTAATGGAGGGATTGCACAAATGGGGGCTGCAATTGTGGTGAGTGCTACGAGGGAGAGGTGTTGAAGGTTTACAGGTGAGATGGAGGGGTCAGGTATCGTCAGAGATGCTGTGAAGAGACAGTTTAGCTGAGATATGAACAAAGAGGAGAAGCTGCCAAGGTAAAGAGGGGAAGGAAGAGCATTCTAGGCAAGGGGAATAGCATATGCAAAGGTGCAGAGAGCTCATGATAGGAGGCAGGATGGAGCATTTAAGGGATCAAAAACTGGTGAGCATCTACTGTGGACAGGGCCAGATGAAACTGCAGAAGTCAGCAGGCACTAGGCACTGAAGAGTCTTAAAGGTCATGGTAAAAAATCTAAGTTTAATTTATTTAACTTTTTTTTTTGAGAGAGAGAGAGAGAACCCACACACATGAGAGTGGGAGTGGGGGGGGCAGAGGGTGAGAGAGAATCTTAAGCAGACTCCACACCCAGAGCAGAGCCTGATGTGGGGCTTGATCTCATGACCCTGAAATCATGACCTGAGATGAAATGAGTAGTCAGAGACTTAACTGACTGAGCTATCCAGGTGCCCCTCAGTTTAATTTAGACAATGGAAAAATATTAAAGTTTTGAGCAGGGTATGATGTAATTAGTTTTTTTATGTGAAGGGAAATATGACATGGTCTGCAGTGGAGGGACTAGATTATAGGGGGCAATGTGCATGCAGGAAGACATAGGGGGAGGGCTCTGCTGCATTCCAAATGAGAGATGGAAGTAGCTCAGATGAGGATGATGGAGATACATGCACGATAGGGGATGAGACACAGTGAGGGAGGTCTGAGGTGCCTGCTCTGAGGTGACAGCTGAACAGAGATATGATCGTGTCTACCAGCCAGCATCTGTACTTTCACTTCTAGAGATGGTTAATTTTATGCGTCAACTTGACTGGGCTATGATACCCAGATTTAGGGTCAAACACTGCATGATACTGTAAGGTATTTTTTAGATGGCAGTAATTTTTAAATCAGTAGACTTGGAGTAAAACAGATTATACTCTATACTGCATAATGTCGATGGGCCTCATCTAATCAGTTGAAGGCCTTAAGAGAAAATAGACTGAGGTCCTCTGAAGAAGAGGAAATTCTATCTGCAGTCTACTTTTTTGTTTTTCTGGGTTTTTTTTTAAATTTAATTTTAATTCCAGTATAGTCAATATACAGTGTTATATTAGTTTCAAGTGTTCAATACGGTGATTCAGCAATTCCATATATTTATTACTCATTGCTCATCAAGATAAGCATCCCCCTTGGACTGTATTACAACATCAGCTCTTCTCTGCATCTCCAGTTTCTCTCTCCCCCACAATATATACACATCCCTGGCTAATATACTCATGTTATTATAGAAGACTAGCAATTTGCTCCCACTAAAAGTCAATACTTTCACCAGACCCCAGCCCCTCTTGACTACTCAAAGACACGCAAGCATTTTTTTCTCTCTTTTTCCTATGTCATCAGTTTTTGTTTTGTTTTCTTTTGCTGCTGGATTATTTGTAGTGCTAGGTTTATCTTCTATTCTAAAACTTTTCTATGCTCTTTGGAAAAATGGCTGATTCCAGATCTGGGGAAGAAAATATACAAAATAGGCCTGCAACATTTTGTTGCATTGAAGAGCAAGGAATCTATCAAAAACCAGTAGCGTCATGTCTCAAAGACTCTGGAGCCAATTTGAATAGGCTCTTAGTGACCAATGGTGGGACAGCTGGGATACTAATAAGGATAATAAATGTAATGGATTGTAACATACCAAATAGGTTTAAAATTCATGTTTGTTTTTCTTAATGTTATATAAAGCAAAATTATTGGGCACTTTTGTAAAATACTAAGGAACCAAGTCACTATTTTAAGAACTGGTAAAGAAACAGAAAGTAAGAGGATTTTTCCTTCCTTTCCTATTGGAGCTGTAACTTTGGTAACCTAAGAGCTGACAAAGAGAGGTTTTTCTTTACGTATGATTGAAATTAATAAATGGAGAACAAAAGATAGAATATCACCATTTTGCAGATCTTTTATCTTTAAAGATTTTAATTATTTATTTATTTGAGAGAGAGTACAAGCAGGTGGAGGGGCAGGTGGAGAAGCAGACTCCCCACTGAGCAGGGAGACCAATACAGGACTCAATCTCAGGACCCCAAGACCATGACTTGAGCCAAAGACAGATGCTTAACCAACTGAGCCACCCAGGCACCCCCCCCCCATTTTGAAGCTCTAAATAAACTAATGGTGTATGTGTATTTGTGCGTGTTTGTGTATGTACCTATGTATACACATACACACAAACGTGTGTATATTTATGTATGTGTGCGCTATGTGTGTATGTGTATGTTGGATCTAATTTAGCCATGACTATCAGATAGGGGCAATGCAGGGGACAGAATAACATGTTAAATTACACTAATGATGTCATTAGCAAAATCTCAATTATGAGATACTCTACAGAACAACAACAAAAAATTGCAAAAAACAAGGATGGAAGGAAGGAGGGAAGGAAGGAAGGAAGGGAGGGAGGGAGGGAGGGAGGGAGGAAGGAAATGGAGAGTAGACTGACAGATTAAAATAGTTTGAAAACAGATTAAAAAACAGAACAGTGGTTACCTCTGGGGGAGTGGTATAGATGAATAAGGGGCATGAGGAAATCCGAGATGCTAGGGATATTCTGTATTTTGATCTGGATGGTAGTTACACACCAATTCATTGAGCTGTGTATCTTAGATTAGTGTACTTTTCTCTCTTTACTGTATGTATTTTATATCTTAATAAAAATTTAAAAGAGAGAGAGACTAATTTAAAAGACATAGCAACTACATAAAACATATGGGCCTCATTTGGATCCTTATTTAAACAAAGAAACCAGAAACAGATGAGACAACTCCAGATGTGTGAATTGAAACTGTTTGCTCATTAATGTATTACGGATGTGTTTCTTAGTCTTGTTTTATCATTTGGAGGTACGTTCTGAAGTATTTATCAGTAGTACGATGTCCAGCAAGTGAAAGACAATGCTGAGGTAGGATTGCACATACAAGGATTGTAATCACCAGGAAGAGCAAGGCCTGAATAGAGAAGAAGAAGGCCCAAGTGTTTGGTCAGTGAAGGAGGGTGTGCAGAAGGTGGCAAACAACAGCGGAGGTAGCTCAATAGCATACATCTCAGAGGAAGTGAATTTTTGCAAGCAGGTAAAGTAGCAGCTCTGAAACATCCAGGAGAGATCAACTGCCCTCTTGGCCCAGATGTTGGAGCAGGTAAGAAAATACATAGCACCTGCATGCCTGATGCTTTCTGTAACTGTCACACACATTCTGCTCCCGGTACAGTTCTTTAAACACTTAACATCTGTTGGTTTATTAATTATAATTTGTTTTAAAATGTGCCTTCCTGGGGCGCCTGGGTGGCACAGCGGTTAAGCGTCTGCCTTCGGCTCAGGGCGTGATCCCGGCGTTATGGGATCGAGCCCCACATCAGGCTCCTCCGCTATGAGCCTGCTTCTTCCTCTCCCACTCCCCCTGCTTGTGTTCCCTCTCTTGCTGGCTGTCTCTCTCTCTCTGTCAAATAAATAAATAAAATTAAAAAAAAAAATGTGCCTTCTTATCTACATAGTAGCACTAAAAACAATCTTGCCAATTAGATTCCCCCATAACATAATATACTAGAAAACAAGATATTGAGGAAAGATCAAATAAGATAAATAAATTAAATGTATTTGATATAAAAATCAAAATCTTATTAACTTCTATCACGATGTTCACACTGGGGGGAAAAACAAACCTAGATTTATTCTAAAATTGAACACACCATTGCAGTGTACCTGCTATACTTTCAAGTACTGTAAGTGTGAAAATATTGTATTGTGGTAAAGGCTGGGTGTCCTTGTAAATTTCCAAATTTACAACTATGCTCACCCAAGAAGTATCAAATCTGACACATTCCTTTCTAAGCCTTGGCAATAGATACTGAATGAATGAGAATGCCCCTTATGCTCTCTTGCTTCACATACACCCTTGTAAGTATAATTATAGTTAACATGAGTGGATGGAACAATTGTGACTTTGTCTTTTCCCCCCTAACAAGTCACAGTTCCGTATATCCTTCAATGCCCTGGGATTGTTCTTATTATTGTCTGTCATTCTTAGGGTGGCTCTTCCATCCTAAGGATCTCCACCTCCAGCCCTATAAGTTGAGTTCCAAACAGGAAGAAGAGGAAGGGACAAGGAAGCAGGGAGATTGCACTTATCAAGAAACAACAACTTGCTAGAATCCCCAGCAACTTTCACTAAGATCGCATTGCCCAGAACCATGAACACACATCACAGGTAGCTGCAAAGGAGTCTGGGAAACATGTATTAAAAAAAAAAAAAAAAGCTGGGTACATTGCCAGCCCAAATAAAATTCACTTTAGTATTTATGTAGAAGTAAAAGTAAAAGTGGATATTCCATCTAAACTAACAACATCTACCATAGTTATAAAATACAGAGACATAAACACATATATACACAATTAGATATGCAGACATATTAAAGACTGAATTATAGAAAATCTTAGAACAAATACCATTTCTCTTTTTTCCTCTATGTACAAGCATTACAAATCTATTAAGAGGCTCTGCCTTGGGATATTAGTTTATATTGCTCTTGTATTTCTCTGGTAATATTTAAATATCTCATGCCTCTCATACACATTGGGGATTAGTCTCAATTTTCAAGGACTAAGATACCTAATTAAAGCAGAAGGCCTTATTAAATCACATCAAATTATACCTTTTGGAGGCAAAAGGATGTACAGTAATGAAAGACATATACGCAGAGTCCAATTAGTTCTATATTTGCATTTTTTTTTTCTTTGCTCTTCTCCCTTTCCTAAATACATCTTCCCAGAAGGACTACCCTGTAACTCACTCTTCTGGGCTTCTTCCTTGTAACTGCTCACATATCCACTCTTTCCAATTTTGAAGGCCTTTGAAACATCCAGGAAAAACATTTCATCACAGAGATATGAAAGGAAAGATTTCATATTCAGCCACCCCGATGAATCCCCCAGTCTTTACAGATTTAAAACATTTCTGGAGCACTAATACAGAAAATTTTCACAATTTTATTATTTAAAATATTTATAGTTCTCAATTATGCAAGTAATGGGCAATGTGGCTGCATTTATTACAGGTCTAATTCTTGTGAGTCAGTGTGCTTACTATGTAGGCAGTTTATAAAATGGAAAGGACATACACAAGTTTATCTTTTAACTTCCTCTTGTATTTACTGAATCTTCGACAAGCCAGATTCCAAGGATGAATCTGCAGTGCCACTCATGCAACACCGCCACCCAGTGAAGAGCACCTCAAGAAATGTAATTGATTTTCCTTGACCCATAACATCTGTGTGGCTTGGACCACTGCTGAGATCCTGAGCTCCATTTCTCTTGTCGAGGGAGGTTACTAAGACCTAGAAAATAGCCCAAAGGAGCATGAGGTGATGAAAGGTATGGAAAGGAAGCACAGCTTGGAAAATGTCACAGCAGAATGCAGCAAGTCTCACCAGCTCAAAAAAATAAATTCTATTTAGGAAATGTAAAGCTCGTGGTGTCATAGACTTTGCAAAGCCCTTGCTATTTCCAGGCTTGTAGGATGTCCAGCCCCAGTTGTTAATCTGCATGTTGGCCATCCATCACTGAGATCATTCCTTCAAGGTTTCCACCTGTCAGCTGGGTCACCTTTGTCTGGCTCTCAACTCTACCTAGTTGATCCCGTGACTACAATTTCTCTGTTGTTATCCGTCATCAGCCTCAGAGCCCTCAGTTACTCTTACTGATAATTCATTAAAAAACATGTATACTACTGTATTCCTAGCACTACTCTAAGCACCTAACAAATATTAACAAATTAAAATAAATACAACTTAATCCTATAAATATCCTATGAAGCAGTTATTATTATCATTACCATTTTTCACATGAAGAAAACAAAGAGGTCAGGTAATCTGTTCAGTCAGCATCATTTAGCTCCTGAGTGGTGGGTCTGGGATTACACCCAGGTTTTTTATCACCAGCCTTTAACCACCAAGCTTCACATTGGAGTAAGGGGCCTTGACCTTTACGTTGTCAAATTTTACTGATCAAGAGATTCCTGTGAGAGCCCCTGTGAAAGATAGTTGTTTAGCTTTGACTTGGATTCCTTCTTTGCTTTAGGGTAAGATGCCTTCCAGATTCGTTATTCAAGTCACCAATGGTGAATCTAACCTCACGTCACTGGTTCATGTCCAACAAAGAGGATAACCAGAAGCTGAGACCTCCTCTTATGAGACTGCTATGTGCCTTTCCTCTCTCATGGGGCACCAATGAGGGCTTGCAAGTATGCCTCCCTATTCCATTAGCCAGGATACTGGTTAAAATCTGGAGGCAAACCAGCAGCATTGTAATACTTCAGCCACACTTGCAAACCAAATCACTATCATGATTTGGCAAAGCATGGTGAAATATTACAAACGTGAATGTTTTATTTTACTTGAAATGGAACTGAATAAACAAAGCCAACCTGTGTGATGGCATCACAGTGGACAGAAAACCCAGAATCAAGGAACTTGCATTGTTTTATTCATTGGGCAGCCAACTACCCTCAAAAGCTTCTTACTCCTTCTTTCTGTCCTCAAGCAAATCTTGCATACCTAGCTTCCTTTATATGATTAATTTCAATCTAAAAAAGAAAGAAAGAAAGAAAGAAAGAAAGAAAGAAAGAAAGAAAGAAAGAAAGAAGAAAGAACAAACTTGCTGACTTCCCTAAGGACAGAACAGTGAGCTGGACACAGCCTCACAATAAATATAGTTCAACCACAAAATAGTGATATGAGTTCTAAGAAAAATTAAAGTGTGTGATGGGATTTTCAGGAGGATCAGTCAACTAAACCATGGGCTCAGTGAATGCTTCCGGAAAGCAAGAGGTGTCTAAGCTGATGAGGGTGTCCTGAGGCTCAGTGTTTCCAGCAGTGCCCAGTTAAATCAGCAGGAGGTAAACGGGGAGCTGCCCGGCTACACCAGCATAGCCCAAGAAAACACACAGCAAAAGAAAATGGCTTTCTATTTTATAGGTTATTTAAATAGGTTTGTGGTTTAAATTGAAGGACTGTTCTAAGCCTAGAGCAGAAAAATTGAGTAGAGGAAACTGTCTTTTCAACTTCCTCACTTCCTTTATAGTTTATTTTCTTGGAGGGCAGTGAACATGGTTCTTCCATGGTGGTTTCCGGTCATTTCTGCTAGTCACTCAGGGTGGTGGCTTCCACACTGCTGGTTTACCACAGCAAAGGGGACATGAAACAATGGCCCTTCTTGCTGCAGAGGAAGACCCACTTGGCCCGAGCTGGGCTGTTGTTAAGGCCCAATTCAGATTTTCATTCTTTCTTTCTTCTTCATACATTCTCTATTTCCAGTAATGTATTTATGTCACTATATAGGATGACCATTACATATTCATTTCTCAATGCAAGGAAAGTCAGTCATGAAAGAACCTACATGTGGAATGGCTTTATGTAGTCAACCTTAGTTTTAGAAACAACAACCTAAGTCTCTGATTTGCTTTCATTTAAAACATTTATTCTTTCCAGAGAGAAAAGAAGTCCATCATCTAGATGGCTCACATATCGCCTTTCTAGAAGACCGGGTAACACATACAAATAAGAGGAAATGACTTCTAAAATTATGTCAGTCCTAGAGAAATAATAAAATAATTAAAGAGAATGTTCATGACATGTGGAAGGAAACAGAGTGGATAAAATAGAATAGCACTCCGTGCTCGGTACACTGAACCTTCTGAGGCCAGGTTTCTTTTCCTTTTTGGGAAAACATGATAGGGGTGCAAGTAATGTAGCATGCAGTAAATCAGGGTCTGCCACCTTCTTCTGAAGAGCAGCTATGTTTTATTTCCCTGAAGCTTAATAAAGGGTGAGACTAGCCTGAGTCTTGACAATGTGTAGTCAGGTATATAGAAGGAGCTCAGACCACCCAATCAGTAACTGTTGCAGACAATGTATATAGACTATCTACTATCCATCTCCCCCTTTTTCTGCTCAATAGAGCCCTGTTTGCTTGGGGACGGCAGTGTGACCATCCCAGGAGAGATAGCCACTCCCATAATGCTGGAGTGACCACGTGACACGATTATAATGAAGTAGAAGTAGAAGACTGCTAGGAGCTCTGGGTTCAACACCCGCATTTCCTATTAAAAGCAAAGATATGGATGACCGGACATAGTTGTGATGACTGGAACAGCAGCAGCCATCCCACCCCCACGAAGCCACAAAAACAGACTACAGATGACAGGGCAGAAAGAGAAAAGATGCTTAGATCTTTCTGAACAGTGTTGAGCAGCTATACCTACCCTGGACAACCCAACTCTGGAATAGTGAGAAAATTGTTATGTACAAGTGAGGCTATTCCCAACACAGTAGTTCTGTTATTCATATCCTTAAAAGCATATGTGAGAAGAGATGAAGCGTGTTCTTTTCCTCCTCCACCACGATCACCACCCTCTTGCCCCTGCCCATGTCCCAACCCCCACCATGGAGAGCAGCCTGCTCCAGTAGAAAGAGTATCCAGGTTGGAATAAGAATACCTGGGTTCACATTCCAGCTGCACAACTTAATAACAGTGTAATGCTGAGTAGTTAACCTTTCTGAGTCTCGATTTCTTCTATAAAAATCAAGAGAATGATATGTCTTGACAGTACATTTGCCTAAGAACACAAAAAAGTAATGGTTGCCTTAGAATCTCAGTAAATCAAAAAGTGGATAGGGTAGAAAATCTTAATAAATCAAAAAGTAGATGGGGGTAGGGCATACACAGCAATTTTTAAAAATTATTCTTTCTGGATCAGCTTCAAAGTCACCCAGTTTTTGCCACCATATTTTCCATTTCCAGAATATCCAGTCCCCTTGTTATCTTGTCAGTTCTAGTACTACTCAGAGTCAGCTGACCCTCAATATGGGCGGATAACCAAAGCTATCTATGTTTCATAGACCTCTTGTAGGAAAAACTTGTAGTTTATCTCTGCTCTGGGTTTGTTACATTGACATACATAGAAGGGATGTGAAATACAATTTTACATATTGGAGAGATCCTTTCTGCCCAACATGTTTTTTTTTTTTTTTTTCAAAATAAAAATGAAGGCAGCAGCATAGTTGGTGAAGACATCCCTCTTGTTTAATACTTATTTTCTGTAAACCAGTCCTCATGAGAAGATACTCGGAGGATAAACTCCCAATATGATGTACAGATTGAGGTTATGAGTTTCCATTAGCCTTACGACAATTTACACAATCAGATTCCAGTATCTCAAGAATGAGATACTTAGATCTTTAACTTCTAAATCCACCTTGATTTTTAAAAGCTATTATGAAAATACACCTATAAAGAACAGGAGGCTAGAATTACACCTACAATAAACATAAGACATAAGAACCTGTTTTTTTTGTGTTTTTTTTTTTTTTTTTTTTACAATTCTGGTTGTTTTTAATTGAACATTTCTTGCTCTAACTAACTGGAATTCACTACAGAAAGCAGACTGCTCAGGCAATTGAGCCATCTGACTGGGAAATTCTTTACAGTCTTTATAAAAAAAGACAGCAATCTCTTGCCTTAACTATGTTTTGTCAGGGCTTTCAACTACCCTCTGGGAAATTCAGAGAAGGCATAGTTAGTCCTGGTGTCTAGATGTGAGCTTTTAATGAAGGAATGTATTGTTCTGCTCTCCCACTCAATAGAGCACTGTGGGTGGGTTTGCTTCACGAAGACTCACTCACCCAGTGGATGACAGGCAATGAGGTGTCCCCAGTTGGCCCATGATTAAGAATGAGTGGAAGCTTAGAAGAGCAAAGTTGCACATGTTACAGTCTTACACAGACAAATGTCCCCAGCAGGAAGAAATCTTTTCTAATGAATTCATGTCTTCTTTATTGCTATTTTGTCAAGAGGCCATATAGTACTCAAAACTAACAAAGGCAAATATATTTTTTAAACACCGTTAAGAAGAGCACTTTACTCATAGCAGTTTGCAATGACTTTGTCAAATCCAAAACTCTCTCTGAGCCTCAGGTTCTTTGTCTTTAAAATAAGATTGCACTAAACAATCTCCAATTTTCCTTCCTCTTATGAGACTCTATTACAGGAGCTCAACACTCTGATCTAAAGAAGACTTGCTTCTTTACAGTGACCGTCTTGAGGCTGAACATTTTTGTGTCAAATATCATCTGGGTTATGTAAGAGTTGCGTGACTTTTACCAAATCATCTAGCCTCTCTTAGCTTTAGTTTTCTCATCTAAAAATGGGCATAACACTAATGGCACTTGATTCATACAGTTATTAGGAAGCTCAAAGTAGATCTTACCTGGAAAGCACTCAGGGGGTAGTGACTGCTATGGTGCTAACTCGACTTGTTGGTTATCCTCATCATCACAGAAAGGGATCTGTGGTCACTGATGCTGTGGGATTTAGACTGCATCATAGACTTTGCTGATGAGAAAATTATCCCCTAGCCCTCTGTTAAGAGTTTTACAGGTTGAAGTAGATGTCTGTGAATTTAAAATAGCCTCTTTTAATACGTTAGTACTCCTGAAGGATGAACAAATTAAACTGCTGCCAGCAATTCACTCTTTGATGTATATTATTTTATTATGTCCTTTGGTTAGTTGGGGACAATGTGCCGAGAGCCAGCAAGTAGCACTGGGGGGAGGGATGGAAGAGAATTTATGCAATACCAAGTCACTCTGGGTGGCATATGGGGGCAGGCAGCACAGGGCTGGAGATACTGGCAGAGAGAAGAGTAGCAGACAGATGAACCAGGCACCAAAAATGACTTGGTCTAAGGCCAGTCTTGTTTCTTGAAATAGTAACCTGTTACTATTTGAGGCAGGAACCAAGTTCTATTCATCTGTATTCCCCATAACCTAACATAGTAGCATAGTAATGAGAACACAGGAGCTAATCGATGTGTTAAATTGGGTGTGAGAACACAACAGCCCACTTCTCCTTTTTTTTTTTTTTTTTTTTAAGTAAAGTTTTATTGGATCACAGCCAGGTCCATTCATTTGCGCACTCTCTATGGCTGCTTTCATGTTCAATAACCGATTTGAGTAGTTGTGACAGAGATTGCGTGGCCTGAAAAGCCTACAATATTAGTTATTTTTCGCAATTTTTTGCAATCTGACCCTACACAGATAAAGTCTACTAGTCTTTGTGTTAAATACATGATGAACACATAAATGAATGAATAAATGTAATTGTAGAATTTTTAAAAACACATTAAAAGACAAGAATAGTGACCAGTTTTTGCTTTGGGACCAAAAAAACCAAAAACACTGAAAAGAGATAAGAGAAAGATAAATAGGGTTGGGAGCTCACTATTGCTAAATAACGAACCACATTCAAATGCATTCTCTTTAGCAAGTACTTGTGTTCTATTTATTTTCAAAATCTGTGTTCCAAGCATTCTATGCCTGGTGGATGTGGTAGGGGATAGAGTGTGGCAAGAGTAATAGTCAGGGACAAATACAATGAGATCTTCTCCAGGACTTTATTGTGAAACTGAATCACATAGCAGAGAATACCTTCTATTTACCTTGTTAATTTCTGCACTGCCTATCACAGGAGGGAGGAGAAGTTGAGAGGATAATTAGTAACTTCAGTGCATTTGGAGGACAGGCACCGTATTGTAGAGTAAGTATTCCTTCGTTAGACATTAGTAAATGCTTGAACCCTAAGACCCTAAAGAGACTTGGGTCTTGCATTTTTGCTCCAAACAACTCATTAAGTTTAACTTAGAGTGATCTCTCAGATTTCTCTAAATTTGCGCCAGAGGAAATGAATAAGGGATAAAAGAGAACTCATGTTGCCAGCAGGGGCACTGCTGACCTTGTAACTGGGATGACTTTAGGAGAGCTTGGAGTTGGACAGAAACTCTACCAAGTAGCAAAGAAAAACACATATGTGAGATGCTCTGTGAATGAGAGTTTGGACTGGCTTTTAAAACCTTCGTTATAGTTCTCCTAAAGCAACCCCAAAGTGGGTGAAAATGGTCCCTCAGAATAACTGAGACTGAAAAATGTGGTGACTTTAAATGATGGCTGATTTATTTGGCTCTTTCATCTGCTTTTAATATTGTGAAGTTTTAATCCAACTGTGCTATGAGGATGAATTGAACATGTAAGACAGGATCAATCATGCCCTTCTGTTGACTAACACTAAATACCACAACTCCTGGGGAAGAGATGGAGGCTGGTCAGCCACAAGAGCCTGTGAAATAAGCAAAGGAAGAACGATGTTGCCTTCTCCAAGGAATAAGCTGCTGCCCTTGACCCCTGGCTGGTGTGAAAAGAAACCCCAAATGGGGCCACTGACTTTCTTTCTCGTTCTGGTATGTGCTCCTAGCTCAAAGGGAAACCGATTTGCTTCATAAATGGTTCCATAATTTTTCGGTAGCAGCTATATAGCCCAGTGACTTTTACTCCACTGATGAGAAGTTCTTCCTTCTTGCTTTCACTTGGGGACTCCCTTGTGAATGGCGACAGAGCAGGTATGTCATTTCCAAACCACAAGACTGGCCAGAAACTCAGCCCAGAAGTTTCCCCTTTGGACTTGTCTTCTTTCTCTTCGTCTTTATCACCATCAAAACATTTGCCAGGAACTTAAAATTCAGACAATAATATGAAGGGAGGGTCAGAGGTAGGTGTTCGAGCACAACTATATCTGTGTGGAGGGGGGTGAGGCAGGAGAAGGGGAAATATGCAAACATTATGCACGGAGAGAATCCTGTTACCAAATACTCAGAGAGGGAGTGGTCAAGGAGTAAAACAGTGGCAGGCTTGCCTTGTAAGAACAAAGAGGGTGTTAAAGGACTTAGGAGGGAAGAGTGATTATGGAAGACCTTATATTCTGGGCTAAGAGGTTTATAATCTATTCTTCATCTAATAGAAAAGCACTGAAGGATTGAGGGCAAAGTCTGATTCAGCCAAAGTAGTTGATTAAACTAACAGCAGACTTGGAATGGGTTGAAAAGAAAAATCCAAAGGCAGGAAGAAAAAAGCCTCAGGAGTTGGGAAGTGCAGGTGGGCAGGAAAAGGCCTAGAATTGAGTGGAAAAGATAGATTTCTCAAGCATAATAAAGGGAAAATTTATGGGACTGATTTGGGATGAAAAGGCAGAAGAACCAAAGATAACTTTGATATTTTGAGCCCAGGTGACAGGAAGGAAGAATGATGAAACCATTAACAGAAATGGAAAAGTCTGGAGAAAGAGTCAGATTGAAGAAAAAGATACTGAGTTAGATTTTAGACATGTAGAGTTAACCCTTTGTCACCATCTTTTCTCTTTCCAGTACACACTTACTGCAATCAGTGGCTTGAAATAACCAAAGATGACTTGGTTTATCATAGCACCACAGTACCCACCATGGTGGAGTCATTAGACTACTAATCTCCTGGCAAGAGACCATGCCATTCCTTTACTTCATGCTGATTTCAGGGATCATGGAATTCACCCTTTGTCACAGAAGTGGAGGAAAAATTACAGGAAACTCTTAAAACAGGCATCTTGCTTCCAGACAAAGAAAGAGAGAAACTATATGCAGACATGGCTTCCTCAGGCACTGCTTGCTATCTTGCTCTCCCCAACCCCTCTTGAAGCACTGTGAACTGAGAAGGGGGTAGGGCATGTCCTAGAAAGCACTTTCTTTCAATATAAATTACAAGTGTATATGGCACAATTTCTTCCTATAAAATGGCAGAAATAAATTTTTCTTATGGAAGCTTTTTCAAAGAAAAAAATAAAGGAAGGAGCAAGAAAAAGAAAGAAAGGGAGGGAGGAGGAGAAGGAGGCAGAAAGGGAAAAGTAAAGGAAGAAGAGACGTAAGGAGCAAGGGGTGGGGAATGAGAAAACAAACAGAAAGAGGAAATGGAGTCAAGGAGAATGGAAAGCACCAATACTCAAAACAGAAGTTAAGAACTTTTTAAAAAAATTAAGTAAATCACTTTCATATCTCTGAATCTTCACCATTCCTATTGGTAGAGAGGTATAATGATGTATTATTATACACCTAAGAGACATGAGATGAGGCGAAATGATACCAATTATGCAAAAACAGAAGAGTAATTGAAAAAAATCCAACAATCTTAAAATGTGAATATTAAAAATATGGAATGATCAAGGGCCATATTAAAAATTAAAATAATAAATCACATTAAATATGATATTAGTGTCACAGTATTGGCTTTCCCTCACGCTAATGGGAAACATATTCAAACACTGAATATTAATATCACCTATTAGAAAACCAATCATAATAAAAGTCAATGATGGCAGATAATTAGGTATTAGTGAAACCAAGCCACATTGGCAGAAATAAGGACCTTTTTTTTAAGAATATAACAAGATATTTTCTTATAGTTCCTCTAACTATCAAAATCTCCTTTGGGTGGTAAGTATATCTTAGACCAGCTCTGAAGTTTATAATAACTGATCTCCTGTACATCATCTACATTTGCCTCATAGCAAAGTTAATTAAATAACTGATCAGGATTGCCTATCTCTTTCCATTCCATATTTTTCCACTTAAACGAAAAAATATAATAATAATAGTAATCCTGACCCAAAATATGAGATAATGATGTAAAAGCAAGTTTGGGGAATGACTTATATTAGATGAGAGGTTTAATAACCTTTAGGCTTTGTTTTATCATCAGAGATTAAGGTGGAGCCTTAATTCTTTTTTTTCTTCTTCTTCTTCTTACTCATAGGTAAGTTTTAGAAATAAAAGGAGCCCTTCAAAGATGGCGTAAATTAAAATCTCTGGGATGGTTTGAAGGCCTTTTCTCTTTTAATGGACAGATACCCAGACGATGTTACATAACTTCCAAGAAGAGCTTATGCAAGCAAAGAAGAAAGGCAGAGAAATTAGATAAACAAAAGACGAAGAAACGAGCATTTGGGGGTTAATGGAAGATCCTGTTGACTCCCCAGAAACCCCCTAAAAGCCATTTTTGTAACTGCCATCCAACCCTGGGGGAGGGGGAAACCCTGTCCCCTTTCTTAGAAATAAATCCTCATAAACTTCCTCAGGATATGAACTCCTTTCGACTTTTGGATGTGGCTGGGACACTTGTCTTCCTTGGGCGAGGCCAGCTCCATCACCACAGACCTTGTCCATGTTCTACGCAGCTCCAAGCACCTGTGCAAGGGCTTATGAATGCCAACTAAAAATATGAGCCCAGCTGTGAAATAATGAAATCAAATCCTAGCGTACAACTTTGTATCTCCAGACTTACTCCTCTCCCATTTTGTACTGCCATTAAATATGTTACCTTCTAAAAGGCAACAAATGTACTGATCTAACATTTGTTTGAGTTGAACTTTGTAGGATTCCTAGATCCCCCAGTTTAAAAAGGTTAGAATGATCCCTCAAGCCCCATAAGCAGACAGAAGTCTTTCAGCTGGTCCAGCCCAGTATTTGTTAACTTACTTTTATTTACTAGTAGTAGAGCTCATCTACCATCACCTTCTCCAGTTACCTCTAGCTATTTTCTTAGGTGCCTCAGCCAATTATCACATTGTTTCCCTGTTTTAATGCAGCGAGGTAGTGTTGGACACCTCTCCCGCCCCCGGATATTTGGACCTGCAGACACTGGTTTCCTCTCCATTTTCCAAATGAATGACGCATCAGTGAAATAGCATGTATTAGGAAGTGTGATAGAGAGCTCTGGCTGCTCAGCTCCTACCTTTTCAGTTCCCTGATTTAAATAAATCTGCTTTGCAAAAGGTAATTTATATGACCAATTAATCAATTAGGAGTAGTTACATTTCAAAACGTCTGCTTATCCAAATGGTTCGTTTCTGGTTGTTTTTAAAATGTAGAAAATTTGAAATTTAGAAATGGGTTGTTTTCCAGAAGATTTTTTATAATGTTGCTTGGTGAAACTTAGAACATATTTTTCTTAAAAAATATATTTGTAAATTATGGTTATTGAGCACCTACTATGTGCCAGGCACTATTCTAGATGCTGAAGACACAATCTAAAGGTGTTAGTTCTCAAGGGATTTAGGTGCAAGTGATGACAGAAATCAAGAGAGAACCAAGGAAATGATAAATAAGCAGTTATCTTAGATAGTAGTAAGTGTTAAGGAAAAAAATGAAGCTGGGAAATGTAGTCAAGCTGAACTTGGACAGGTGGGGGGAGTGGGGCCATATTTGATAGGGTGTTCAAAGACTATCTTGCTGAGCAGCTCACACTTGAGCTGAGACCTAAATGACAAAAAGATCTGGGCGAGGCATGAGATAATCTGGGAGAGGCATGAGTTAATCTGGGAGAAGAGTGTTTCAAGCAGAAAGATTAGTAACAGCAAGAATAACCCTGTGGTGAGAATGTCTGTGTGCATAAAGAACAAATATATGGTCAGTGTGTCTGGAATAACATAAATAAGGTCAAGGGTGGTCGGAAATGAGTTTAGAGAGCAAGGTGGTGGTCAGATGATGTGGGCCTTTTCAGCCATGGTAAAAGTATTTGGATTTTGTCCAAACTGCACAGTGCTTACTAGTCCCAGAGCCCCTATATATACCTTCAATTATCTCTCCTGCTATGCTTCAGAACTGAACTACAATGGTCTATGGGAAAATGATACCAGAGTTGTTGGATTTTCAGGACCATATCTTCACCCTTTCAATATGAATTCTTTTTTGCTTCCTCTGTTCCCACAGCTAGAGCAGGGCTAGAAAGAAGTTCATTTACTTATCAATTCATTCAGTGCTCAAAAGAATTATTGAATGAATGAATGAATGAATGAATAGGAATAAGAAGTATACAAGGTTCGCAAAATTTCTGTCTTCATGAATCTAGGGAAGCAGATAGAGTGTGGCACAGAGGGAGTAGGGGTAGACTATTTAGGAGTAGACTAGTCACAGAAGAGGTAGAGCAGAAGGGAAAGAGGGCTCTTCCTGCCAGTGTAACTCCCCAAATTGCTATGGAGCCTGGAGACAAATACCCCCAGTATTTCTTTTCTTTCCTCCTTCAGTCCTCAGGGCTGAGTGGTGGCACCATGGGCCAGCATGTGTCTAATTGCACTGCATGCTAGCCTCCCGGCTGATTCCACTGAGAATCAGGTCTGAGAACAGGGGGAAGGGGCTCTGTAGGAACAGTCACTCCATTCATGGTAGGTGAGAGAGAGTACTGACTGGCTTCCTCACCATGCTCTTCCTGGAAGGAGGATTTGTTTATCTGACGTAAGGCCCTGAAGGAGCCCCCAGAGATTATGAGCTGGGGCTAAAACATTGACCCAAACCTCAGGGGCAGACAGGGCTGATATTTGGCTGCTGAAGTACACATTGGTAGTTAAAAATACTAAAGGACTCCTGTGGTGGTGGTTCTTAAATAGCTGCTCCCCCAAGTTCCCTAAATTCCTCTCAAATTGTCCCTGCCATCCCAGGCCCTCCCCTGCACTGCTCATGACCACCCTTCATTTAGCAACTAATGGGGCTTCTAAGACCAGGACCTGTTTCACTCCTTGAGCCTATGACCATTCTGATTGGTCAGTGCCTGAGCCATACCTGTTATTACATACTTTGAATATCAAGGTTTTTTTTAATATGTCGACAGACTCAAGGGCTTAACAAAGAGCCATGATCCTCAGAGATCCTTGGGATGCAGCTCATTTACCATTATACCCCTCATCTGTACACCCTGCTTTTCTCCCTTAGCCCTTTCCTGCCCTCCTCTAAGAAGTCTTTTCAGAACATCCCAGGCTGGTTCGTTTAGAGAAACCCCTTTTCCAATAACAGTTTAAGACATCCCACATTTTCATTCTTCACATGTTATTTGAGTATTGATAACTTGTCTGTTGCCCTTGCCTGTAAGGTCTTGAGTTTGAGGACTTCATACCCTGTCCCAGGACCTGGTACACAAAACCAAAACAACAAAAAAGAGGTTGGAAAAATGTTGGAAGGCGGTGGGGGAAAGAGGAAGCAGAGAGGAAGGATGGAGCTAAGAGAGAAAGGGATGAGGCAAAGGAGGAGAGAGAAGAAAGGAAGAAGCAATGGACACAGAGAGAGAAGGGGCAGGGAAAGAATATAGGGGAGAGGAGAGGAGGAGGGAAAAAAGGAGGGAAAGGGGAAGACAGTGGAAGGTAATACTGACTTTAGGCAACAACAGAACACCTGGTGACATAAGGCTCCACTCCATGCTAGCATTAGCTTCTCACCTCACAGCCTTCAGATTTCTTTCCGAATAACCTTTTTTATGAGCTATGTATGACTGCATTCTAAGTCTTTCCTAAGCCTAACTGTATTATTTCTGCCAGTTTGGCTTTGTTTTCCCCCACATTACTGTGAATTTTGATTAGTTAGGGAAACAGGCTTTACTCTAATAATAGTTGGGCTGATGTTTTCCTATCTCACTATGTTGAATGCTGTTTTCTTTTCCTCTAATGATTTTCTTATTTGGAAGGATAGCAGGGGGAAAGGGAAAAAAAAAAAAAAAAAGATTTGAGAATGAAGTTTTCTGTCAGGAATCACAGACAAGTCAGCCAGGTATCACAGATGACAAGAACTTTAAAAGAATAGATGTTATGAGGAATAAATTAAACACTTCTCAATTTTTTTTTGTTCAGCTCTAACTCAATAATAATTGATTTTCCAATGATTTGGTCAATATAGCCTGAAGCACCACTTTTATTGTCCAAAGGGGAAGAAAATGAGTAGGGCATTAGGCCCACCTCTGGAAGGAACATACTTTGTTACTAACATTCTCACATTCTCATTTTAGCCAATGACTTCAAGGCATTCCAAGGGGTCTGAAATTATAATGTAATTATTGGTGAAGCCATTACAGTTTCAGTGGAATTTTCATCAGCTCTGGACCCAGGGATTCGGGATCACTTCCTGACACTGGGGTTTCGAATATCTCAATAGTACTTTTAGTGATTTCCATTGAATCGTAATGGAATTTCCCAAGTGGTCACTTAAAAGTTTTATTGCTGTAAGTGGTTTGACCTCGGCAGGTCACTTACCCTCTCTGGGACTTACTTTCTTTATCTTTAAAGCAAGAGATTTGTACCAAATTATTTTTAAGGCCCCTCCCAACTTCAAAATTCTGAAAACCACAGGGAGCATAACATTAAGAATACAGAAGAACATGAGCTAATATATTACTGGTAGACCTTGAACTATTGTTATGATCTTACAGATATAATGCAGCTCAGGGCAAAGGTGATGAAGTCTACTGTTTTTGCCAATAACTATGACATGTAATCTATTTTGTTTAAGAACATCTCTACCGGGACAGCATAGGAAAAAATACCGATGATTTATCACTTCATGGCCACTTCCCGGTCATATCTAGATAGCTGTCATCTCTCTGCATTAGGTACTCACTTCTGGAGTCTCAACATCTTAATATTTGTCAGCGTGGGACCGAAACAGAGCAGTCTTTCAGATCTTTAAGTATCAGTTTGTAAAAACCACTAAAGATTCCAACTACGTTGACCTAGTAACCTTATAGAAGAGACTGTCATTTATACAACAACTCAAGTTTAAGAACTGTTATTTTATGCCCAATTAAGGGGAGTTTATCTTTGGCATTTTCAGGAAAAGAGACTCTTGAGGGTACATTAAAGTTTACCTAAAGAAATAATTTTAGGATTAAATAGATTCAAAGAGCAGTTGGCTAAATTCACCTTCACTGTAAGACATAAATTTAAGTAAGAGTGGATTTCTCTTTAATGGAAAGAGACCAAGAATAACTGATGGGAAACAAATAAAGCCATAATAATTCACAGAATATTAATGGACCTGTCCAGGGAGAAGTTAATAATTTATGTCAGTCCATGTATCCATTCTCAAGAGGATGTTAAGACAGGTCTCAGGGTAGTCCTTAGACACTAATTTCAAGAACACGTAGGAAAATAAACAGACAAGTATGTCCCCATGGTTTGCTTGACTAATCCAGACCACACTGAATTATGCCATTATGTCATTCAGTATTCATATACTTAAAATATGACTGTGCCTCAGGCCTTCTCTGGGACACCATTTTGAAATAATTTCATTTATTTCCTGCTACAGACAAATGGATACATTATATTCTTCAGGAAAATGTTTTCCATGGTTTGAGTCCAAAGAGTAGTCATCTTATTCCAAAATTCACTGACCTCCATCCTTTAGGAGGTCGAAGTTCTATCCTGTTAAATTAGAAATTATTCAAGACAGATTCTTTGCCTGTTTTCAGAGTACTTGCATGAACTTGAATCTGTCATGTGTAGATACCATCTGCCCTGTCCACCCTCCCAACTCCAAGCTTCTCCCTCCCTCCCCACCTTCTACGTGCATTTGGAAATGACCGACCTTAGACGTGGCTTCCAAGGCCCTATTGATTATAGAACCTTCAGAATAGTCTCTGTAGCTGTCGCACCAATATTTTCTTTGTCTCTCTTGTATTCTAATCTAGCAGTCTGATTAATTCCTGTGAAATATTACCATAGCTTCACATGGGCTTGTCAAGTCAGGGGGCTAAATTCAGGTAAGGTCTTACTTTGCCTAACTAAAACCAAAGAGTAAACTAACTCAGTTTTGGGAGGACCCCTTGACTATTTGCCAAGATGCAGGTGAGAGTAAACACTAACTGGATAAGACTCTTGTTTATTTTACTGCTAGCATCACCTCTTAAGAGAGACACTTGTGTTGGCCAGAATTTTATTTCATATTTTAATTGTAAAAAAAATGTACTGACTTAGTAATAATTTGGAAGAAACTATATAACTAGCAGTTTTTTCAAGTATGGGCCCTGACTTCAGCAGTTGGCACAGTGCCTGGCATATAGTAGGAACTTAAAAAATGCTTATCAGATGAATGAATGGGTGAACTAAAGAATTGGTGCCTTAAGGTATGCAAAGGTTTATAAGAGCCACCCTTTGCTCTCAAGAGGCCTTGAATCTTAACATAGTTGACTGGAGCTATTTTTAACTCAAAGACAGAGTTAATTTTCT
This sequence comes from Ailuropoda melanoleuca, assembly GCF_002007445.2. Taxonomy (NCBI): domain Eukaryota; kingdom Metazoa; phylum Chordata; class Mammalia; order Carnivora; family Ursidae; genus Ailuropoda; species Ailuropoda melanoleuca. The sequence goes on along the minus strand of NC_048230.1, from coordinate 85,019,607 downwards.
CAAAATGGAAGAAGATAATCTTGGATCTGTCTTGGGCCTACCCAGAAAGAAAGATATAAATAACCAATTGTGCTACCTGAAGTTTATATACTATGGATTAATGTCCATTAAGAACTGAGTTGAAGCCATGGTGCTGAGGCAAAGCCAACATGTCAGTAAGAAGGGCATGCAGTCCCCAAAGCCTCCATTCCAATGTGACTGAATGCATGAAATTTATGGAGTGCCATTAAATGTTCCCATGCAGTTCTGAAAAATAAATGTTTTTGACAAAACAGAAGTACAAAGCATTTACCAGATTTCCCAATTCTCAGAAAAAATGGCTGAGTTGCTCCCAAAGCTAATTAATGGCCACTTTTCGAGATCAGAATTTAAGTAGAGAAGTATTAATAAAAGAAAACCCACTAAAGGGAATGGACCTGGATTACCGAAACCAGCATACTATTATAACTCCTTTTATGAAGAATAGATAAATGACTCAGAAAATGAAATGTTTCTGCTCAACATGAAACTCATCAATTGTTTTCAAAAGAGAACACACATCATACTTCGTTTCTGGGAAGTGCACCATGACAACAGGAAATACAAGCTTTCCTGTGGATCAATGTTGCGCGTCTGCATGCAGAGGACTAAAAATAATAAGGACAAGGAAATCCAATTGTTTGATGCTCATGAAAGCCAGCGAAATATGCTCAGCCTCATCCATTTTTCTCCTTAATAACATTAAATTCAAAAACAACGTCATGTTAAAATAAAGTTGAAACCCTCACTGGGAAACAAATGGACTCTAGGTTAGCTCAACCTAAGTTTGAAAGTCCACTTACTGAGGATATGGGCGAGTTTTAACCTCTCCGAGTCCTTTAACTTTTATATATATATATACACACACATATATGCTTCATTATATATATATATCTTCTTCTAAGGGCTGCTAAATTTAAGGATCAGAAATGCAGCATCTGGTTCACTGCAGGTATTCAATACATGTTAGTCAACGTGGGCTCACTCTGACTCTGACAGGGACTACAAATTTCTTCCTCACCAATTATATCCTTAAGCATATTTGGGACTTTGTCAGAAAATATTTGGGACTATTCTAAATATGAAGAGTTAAATTTTAGTTCTTTCTATACATGTGTTCAAATTTCAACTTACTGGGGTGCCCACGTGGCTCAGTCAGTTAAGGTGCTGTCTCTTAGTTTTGGCTCAGATCATGATCTCAGGGTCATAAGATCAATCAAGCCCGGCATCGGGCCTCACACCGAGTGCAGAGTCTGCTTGAGAATGTTTCCCCCTCCCTGTCCTTCCCCCTCTGCTTCTTCTCCTCCTCTCTCTGTCTCTCTCTAAAAAAAAAAAAAAAAAAAAAACCTTTAAAAAATTCAATTTACTAAAATTTATTTTTCTTCGTCCTACTTAAATTAAGCTCCTACCATCTGCAGTTTTCCAATTCTTCATTTTAGACCAACGATTTCATGTAGCTTTAGTTTTGTCTTCTGTTTTGGGCATAGGTGGGGGGTTAGTGCACAAAGATAAAAATCTGAAGGTCATTTGTAAAGCTTTACCTCATCTAAGGGCTTCTCTGCATGTGTGTATCTCTGAATGTATGGTCCTCCTTTCTTCTTCTCCCTCAGACCTTTCTGAATAGAATTGCTTAACAATATCTCTGCTCTTGGCCAATTTTCTGTCTCCCTCCTCTGTAACTTAGTACCGTATTCTAATTACTGACTACACGTTGTGCATGCATGTATAGAACACCTGCTCCTCCGTTTCACTGACCAAAAACCGCCATATGAATTGGTTTCCCACATGAAAGAAGCTCCTCCAGATCTATCCATTTCTATTCTCCTTCTAATCATACAGAATTGAACAACCATACTTCAATTTAAAAAGATAAAGACTAAGAAACAGAAAAAAATATAATTTTCTCATTCTTTCTCTTCTTGCTACCACAGGACATGTATATTAAAGCTAATTTGCATATACATCTTCTCTGAGCCTGCTTCATCATGCACCAATAGAAGAACCAATGAGTTATCATTCATTCCTTTACACAACCATTCATTCAACAGATATTTACTGAGTGCCCCCTCTGTTCCAGGTCCCTGCTTTCTTAAAGCTTTCAATCTAGAGGGAAGACAATAAATGTATTAAATAAATATAACTGGTTCACTCAACAAGAATGGCTTATAAGGTTTAACCACAAGGCAAAATATTTTTGTCTCCCACTATCTTCTTTCTCCTAAGATATCCAGTCTTATGCAATGGTCAAATGTAAACCTCATTAAAAGTTGAGGAGTTATTCTTACCACAGCCAGGCCTATTGTAGATGTCAAGCCAGTTGCTGGGGAAGGAAAGAATAGAGGGATGTTTTTTGTTTCTTTTTCCTCAATTTATGCTTCTTTTCCTCCTCTCTCAGCTTGTCAACCTGGTGACAGACATGAGGAAATGGAGCAGCAAAGACATACCATGACTGATACTACCATAAACTGGCAATATGGTCTTCTCTCCTAGGAGTTCAGAGCTGTCTCTTTCTCTTTGGGGCATATTAAGGGTTCTTCAGAAATTACAAATTCCCAGTTAGAATCTTCTCACCTGGGGGGCGCCTGGGTGACACAGCGGTTAAGCATCTGCCTTCGGCTCAGGGCATGATCCCAGTGTTCTGGGATCGAGCCCCACATCAGGCTCCTCCGCTAGGAGCCTGTTTCTTCCTCTCCCTCCCCCTGCCTTGTGTTCCCTCTCTCACTGGCTGTCTCTCTCTCTGTCAAATAAATAAATAAAATCTTAAAAAAAAAAAAAAAAGAATCTTCTCACCTGGAATTCTTCTTATGCAAGACATATATTCCCTTTAGCTCTAGAAATTCAAGAGTCATTCATAGCTTCTTTATGCCAATTCATTTTACTCATCAGGGCAATGCCCTTTTGGAGGATCTAAGCTGACTCTTTGCCTCATCTGTCTCATGAAAGGCCCAACTCTGGTCCACAGGAAACTCTTGCTCAGACTTTGCCCCAACATCACTGGGTATGCTACCGAGTCTTTACAGAAGTAACCTTTCGTTTATTCCTCCTCTTAGAGCAGCCAGATTTTTGGAAAATCTAACAGATAAGAAATAGAAACCCATTTCTCATCTGTTAGATTTTCCAGGAGGAGTAAGACATCAATTCACAGCATCCCTCCCCCAATTGTGGGGGACATGATTTATGTTCTCTCAGCGGTCTCAGAAAAACTCCCTTTCTTGATTTGAGGTGACAAGAGAAATAACATGCCTTCTTCTGGGAAAGACAGTAGGTCTAGCACAGTGCAGTGCTGGTAAATGTTTAAGAAAGAGGTCTCTCAGGGGGGAAAAATTTATATATATATATATATATATATATACACACACATAAGTTTATTATAAGTTTTACTTATATAAAAAGGCATAGAACATAATTTATAGAATATAATAAAAAATACATTATACTGTAAATTCCACTTGGACAATTGATTCTCACAGAAAGATTTAATCAATTTTTGTCGGGCCTTTGTATCTGTAGCCAACATAGCTTGCAAGCAATAAAGCATAATTCCAATATGAATATTGGTTGATATTTTCATTTACATTAATGAATAATATGAAAGTGAAATAATGAAGCATATCACAGACCTCAATAAAGCTGCTTCTTTAAAAAAATATAACAGAACTTCACTTGCTCTCAATAATGTGACTTTTTACTGAATTAGATAATAGTGTTAGAATACTAAAAGATATTTATTCAATTCATGTGCTATTCATAACTGTAACAGTACTGTGATCTGAAAGTCTGCGTCCCCTTCAAATTTATACATTGAAATCGGAACTCCCAAAAGTGATGGTATTAGTAGGTGGAACCTTCGGGAAGTGATTAGGTTCTGAGAGGTGGGGCCTCATGAATAGGATTCATGCTCCCATAAAACAGTCTCTTCTGCCTTGTGAGCATAGAAGAAGTTTGCAACCCAGAAAAGGGCCCTCACGTGACCATGCTGGCACCTGATCTCAGACTTCTAGCTTCCAAAACCATGAGCAATAAATTTCCGTTGTTCATTAGCTACCCAGTGTGTGGAATTGTGTCACAGTAGCCCAAACGGACTAAGACAAATAGCTACAGACCTGACATGCTTTGAAGTGTAGTCTCCATTATTAACATGTACTCAATCACTCTATGTTGACATTATCAACAAACAATAAATCAAGCCCCAACTTACAGTCTTGGACAATTTTTTAGTGTAAACACTCCCACCATGGGTAATTTCCATCACCAATGTAATGTCACCAAAAACAGAGTTGAGAAGACATGTGCAGCAATACACTACTTTTTACAGTATTTCTACCATACAGATACAATAGATATAAGTAACCCCAACAACACAGATAATACCAAAACATAGTAACATGATCAGGAAGTGATGAGTTTTGGATGTGTATTATCTTTGTTTTTAATATAACTTACTAATTATAAGTTTATATATTTTTAATATTAGCACTCTTAAAAAAAAACTTTCCCTAAATCATCTCTCAATCTCCATTTTTGTGATTCTTTAATTTTGTCTTTGCATGTGAGTTTTTACAGTTATTCACCTGATTCCCAGATCCTACTTTGAAATCTTGTTTACATCTGGTTCACCTTGTAAAGGAATGTTCCCCAATCAAAACTCATTCTAACATCTTGCTACAAAAATAAATGAATAAGACAACTTCAGACAGTGATTAGAGCTCTGAAGAGTTTTTTTTAAATGGTGGCATGATAAAGAATAACAAAGAAGAGTAATTATTTAGAATATGTTGTCAGAGAAGACCTCGCTGAAGATACGCTGTTCAAGCTAAGATCTGACTGACAGGAAGGCGCTAACTATGTGAAGACATGGAGGAAAATTTTTCAGGAAAGAGGAACAGCAGAGGCTTTAAAGAGAAGATGTTCAATCAGCTTTCAATGTACTTTGCATATGGTAAATAATAGCGTAGGAGAAGAAATCAGAAAGATAACCAAACGGCCAGGTATATAGAGCCCTGTGGCCACTGTAAGTCGTTTGGACTTCATTCTAGGTGTCATGGGAAACCTTGGAGAGTTTTAAGCAAGGGAATGACATATCTGATTTAAATTATTAATTGTTTTTTATGTTGTTGTTTAGAGAACCAATTAGAACAAGGCAAGAGTGTAAAGCTGAGTGACAGGCTAGAATTCTGTTGCATGAACTCAGTCAGAAGATAATAATGACAAACTAGAGTGTTGACAATGGAGACAGAAAAGAGTGAATAAATTAGACATATATCTCCCAGGTAAAGTGAAAAAAATTGCAGACAGAAGGGAAGAAATGCGAATCAAGCCCAAGTTCGAAGCCTGAACAACGGAGTAGATCATTTGTTGAAATGTGGGCACCTGCGGTCGGAAAAAATGGAGACAATAAGACTTTGTTTTGATATGCCTAGATGATGCCAAGCAAAGACCAAGGGGAAATGTCAAGTTGAGAAAAGCATATGTTAGATTAAACCATGTGAAATTGTCCCTTCGGTAGACCAAAAATGATCGAACACTGGACATTTCACACGGTTTAATTTAATATGCATTCGAAGCCCAGTGGAAAGATCAAACTTATGTGAAGATGCTATCCACATAATGAAGTGTACATGACTGTTGGGTTGTATGAATTTAGAGACATAAAGTACCACGTGAGTATAGTTTATCGTGGTGCTGTTAGTAGTGCATTCACACAAAGTCACACCCATTCATATAACCAAGCGGATTACAACAATTCCACATCTACCAGGGCTTCCTTTAACACTCTACTTTGGCTTAAAGGCATTTCTTCACATTTATGAAGACCAATTTAGAATTCGCACGCCTCAGTGGCAGCTGAGCACCATGAAATGAGAGCCACCATGCGCTCATCTTTGCAGTTTCATAGCTGGCACATGTGTTGCTCCCCCCCTCAGTTTACTGGTAGTTTGCCAATTTATAGTAGAGATGATCTCATGCTTCATTTGCAATGTTTTCCCCTTTTCTAATATTTTTACCCTTCTGTTTAGATTTCACTTGCATAAAATTTTCAAATATATAAAAACCAGTTATCACACGTACTCTGTTAACTGTTGAGGTGGTTGTGTGTCATTAATTTTGATGGTAAATAAAGTTTACCAGGGACTTACACTGTGATAGTTTATTTCTTCTTTTAAGAAATAAGTTACCCTTTCAGACAAAAGGAAAACTATATAATAATCAGTGGTATATGGGGAACATAAAGGCATAACATCACCTATAATACGCTATTGTAAATATCAGTATCATTGTTCCAATACATTCATTCAGTCATAAGTCTTCTCAACTTTTCCTTAAAGCATTTCTGCCATGTGTACCCATCTGTTCCTTCTTCCACTATCAGTCTAGCATGGCATTTTTCCTCTTGCCTGGGTTACCAAAGCTGCCCCCTACTCTTCTCCCCACCACCCATATTTCCTCCTCCCATAATCTACCACTCTCATCTTCTTATCCTCACTGGCATCATCAGTGACTAATGACACCATATGTGTGGCTCATCACAGACTTCTCTGTAGGAGGCTTGGTGTGGAGTCATAGTCCCCCTGCAAAGCAATTTATTCCAATGATTGTGAAGCAATTAAAGAAAAACTTTTTTTTTTTTAATTCTGTAAGGTTCAGACCACTAAGGAAAGGGTTTCTTTCTTTACCCAGGAGGATGATGTATCAGGGAAAATGTTCCCATTCTGGAAATAACGTTAGACTGTGGGCATTTCTTGGGGTGTTCCTTAAACGGATTAAATGCTTGAATTCACAGAGGGAGTATTTGGGAGCTGGAAGATAATGAGAAGCCCTAATTCCTTCATAATGAAAGTAAGTCATGAGTTTAAGGGTTTCCAGGTATCACTTTTCAATTTTATCTGGAGTTAAGTAGCCAATAGGGAAGTAAAAGAGTTTAGGCTTTGTTTTGTTTTGGCCTCTGGCTTTCATGGCCTTTATGCAGAACAATGGGTAGGAAGGGACTATAGAGCTATAACTGTTTTCTAATAAAAATAATTTGTACATTGTTCAAATCCAATGCCCTTAAGCAAATGAACACTAGAAATAAGAATTACAAAACTACAGAGCACTAGGAATTGACATGATATGGTAGGTACATCACCACGCTAGACATCAGACAATTTGAATTTCAGTCTTAGTCTTATTGGTAACTAATTGTCCGGCACTGAACTAGTTAATTAATTTTTCTATTTCACAGTTTCCTCGTCTGTAAAATAGAAATTACCTCAAAGGTTTTATCTAGCATTCACATTTCATAATTGTTTAATCTCTCATCTCCTGGCTAAAAAGTAATTTCATAGTAGCAATTTAGACAAGAGTAATAGTTTAACAAGCATTTTCTCACAACCGTGTGGTAGAATAAGCTAATATGGGATAAGGATCCCTTTATTGAAACTGGAAAGGATCCTTTATAAGTCTCACTTGACTAGTTGGTTACTACAACAGAGTACAGGAAAATCTGTTAATATTTTTGCTTCTACTTTCCAGCACTAAATATGGTGATAGTGAGAGGCCACACTGATTCTGCATTTTCTTAACCTATTAAACAGTGATAATTTATATTCCATTTCTCATAATATCTGTCTCAGTTTTCTTCTTCGTGTAGGATTTATGGAACTTTACTGCCTATGTTATCTGGAGGCAATGCACACAGGTGCTAGTGTCACTGTGCTGAACCACACAGATTTTCCTACCTGGACTGCCTGGACAGGTTTTTAGCTGGACTCTGTGATTCCCCACTTCTTCGTGTTCATGCCCTTGTGCAATCCCATCCTTGTGAGTGTAGAGGGACCTGTCACTTTGTTCTAACCAATAGACTATGGCAAAGAAAATGCTAAGTCTCCCTGTGATTACGTTATGTTGTATGGCAAAGGTGATGGGATTTGACTATCTTACTTTATATAAGAATCCATCTTGTTAGGAGACTTGTTCTAGAGTCTTGCTCTCCTTGCTAGCTTTAAAGATGCAAGCTGTCCTAAATCCTATAGCCGCAGGGAAATAAATTCTTCCAAAAACCTGAGTGAGTTTAGAAGCAGACCCTTTCCCAGTCAAATCTCCAGAGGAGAACCCATCCTGGTCAACATCTTGATTTCAGCCTTGCAGAGGACCCAGATAAGTTGTGCCTGGACTTCTGACCCACTAAAACTGTGAAATAACAAATGTGGTCATTTATTTCATAATAATAGAAAACAAATACAAGGAATTTATTCCTTCAACTGCTGGGAAGACTGGCAGTTCTCTGCTATCAGTCCTCTTCAGGAATTGCCTCAACTGAAGAGAGCCACCTCACTCAAAGTTACATCCTCTTCTAGGGGAAGCTCACATCTAGTGACCCGTCAGTGTTGAGATATAAAGGCCTACCCCTTTGCTCCATCTCCAGACATCTGGCCCAGTTCCAGAGTAACAAAAGGGCCCACTTTTTTCCCTCTGTCCAGTCCTCCTGCTTCCTCCCCTTGTTCCACTGATGCATGTGTGTGTGTGTGTGTGTGTGTGTGTACACAACCATCCTAGGCTTAGACATGGAACAAGTTATGAAATTATCTAACATTCTGTAAAGCTATCTTCTATTCTTCTACTCATCCAAAAGATCCATGGCTACAGAATGTGGGAATCTTGAAATAAGCATCAATAACAATTACTGTGTCTTACACCCACCCACATGTTCTCAAGGACAGCCAGATATGCCAAAATCATCAGCTGAATGTGAAACACATGGTCTCAAGAAAGTTCCCAGTTAAACTAGATACTACTTAAAAATCAAGGAGCATTGAGACAGAATCAAGATGAACATATGTTGATACATATATTCATGATACTGTTAGTGTAGAAAAAACTAAGCAGACTTTGGAAAAAGACAGACTGGATTTGAATGATTATTACCTGTGTGACCTTAAATATGCCTACTTTTCTGAAACACAACTTTATTATCTGTAAAATGGGGATGATATTAGCCTTGCAATGTTGTGAAAATTAAATTAATTAAAATATGAAAATGCCTAGCATAGTATTCAATATGCAGTAGGCACACAATAAAAGCCCTATTTCTTCTTTGTTTTGATTTTCTTTTTTTAAGAAATGCAGGGATAGATGGAAAATTTTCCAGAAAGGTAATTCTGAATAATTTCTGATTAATTCAAAGTTCAGAGGGAGCGGAGAATCATCTGGCCCAGGTACCTCTACTTTAGGAGTCTTTTTAATAACCTTTCAAATTACTGTTTGGCTGAGACTTTAGTTCTGCAATGGGTGAATGTTGGCATACTGAGATTTTTCCCAAGGTTGTTCTCATTCTTGATTCATAATTAGTAGCTGCCTTACCAAATTACCATACAATTATAGCACCTGAGTCTTTCTTGGAGCTCTCTCAATAAAAAAGACTAGCTGGGATTGGCAAGGCTTAATTTTCTCCACCTTGTTGGTCCAAATCAACAATGTATTATTTGGCACCATAGAGGGATGATAGTTCCAAGTCCAAGGTATCTCATGAGTTTATCTATAATCCATATGACTTTATAATGGCAGTGAATGTTTGTTCTACTACTGGGTAGACCAAAAGATTTAAAATTTATATAAAAAAAAACTGGGAATAATTTCATCTCTTGATGGATACACCTTCTGAGTTAGATGGTTTAGTGATACCAAGATGAATGATTTATATGGACAACTGAAATATTTACTTGAATAATAGAATACTGGCAGATTTTGTAAAACCTAAGAATATACAGGTGGAGGCAGGAACTAATGGAAGGTGATCCAATGTCAGCCTATTTCCTGAACAGACAAATCCCTTCTTTTAAGGTGTGAAGAACTTTTGCCAAATCCATCCACTTCCATGCACAATTGTTTGGTCTTGTTTTGCACTGGACAGGGGCAAAGCAAACCCCATCAGGGCAAATAGTATGCTTAAGAAAAAGAAAAAAGATTGCTATTTACCATTGGCAGCCAAAGTGACTAAATACACCCCAGCCAACTCTCTGATGGCTATACATGCAATTCACTATGCACATGTGCTTGTATATATATATATTTGGTAAGATACGGGTAGGTTCAGGATATGAAACTGGAAGAGCTTCTCTCTTTCTTGCTCAGGAATAGTGGTACCCTATTCTTTTGGGGGCAGAATTTCCAAAGACAGATTACATAAAATGTCTCTACAATATTAAAACATAACTGTAGAAAGGAAAGCTACATAGGCTCAGGGAAGGCTGTGATTCTTTCTTCAAATGAATCTCAAGTGGAAGGCAAATATAGAGAGATATAAACAGCATTATTCTTGTTGAAAATGGGTTTGGTATAGATTTAAAAAAAATTAAAGAATTTAGGGACCATGAAAGACTGTGTATGTGTGTGTGTGTGTGTGTGTCTGTGTGTGTGTGTGTATTCTTTCTGGAACTCTTGCAAGACTTCATGTATATTGACTATAGAGTCAAATTCACATAATCAAAGTCAAATATATACACATAGATATATATCTCACAAGAGTTCTAGAAAGAATAAAAAAAATAGAATGGTGGTAAGGCAATGATGACTGTATTCTCCAGAACTGAAGAAAGGTAGGAGTACCCATCTTGGGGGGAAAAAAACAAAGTGTAAAAACATGAACACCAGACTGGGATAAATAAAAGAAAATTCAGACAAGTCAAAATGAAATTAGAATACATAAATGATAAAGATATTAAAAGCTGCCAGGAAAACAATGAAAATTTGACAAAGGAAATGTAAAAACATGCATAAATAACAATTTTCATTGATCAGAGGACTCGAAGTTCAGAAAGTTATCAATTCTTATCAAATTAATCTATAAATTCAATGGTACTTCACTGAGAATCCCAAAAGAAACTTCTTTAAAAATTACAAATTATCCTATAATTCAACTCGAAGAAGAAAGTTCACAAATATTTAAATCAGTATGGAAGATGATAAATAAGACATACAGAGTTTTATCCCTACAGATATCAAGATTATAAAGTGAGAATCATTGAAGGAGTTCACATTTGTAACAGAGATAGTCCAATGTATCAAAAAGAGATTAAAGAAATACAGTTGTGGATTTATAGAAATTATGGCCTATCAAAAAGACCAGATGAGTTAATGGCCTCCGTATGAATACAAAAATTTTAACCTCCCTGTAAGAATTGACAGAATTAATAGAATTAATAGATTATAATAGGGAAGCATTTTTAAAATAAAATATGAATGGCACAAACCATAAAAAAATCAGTACATTTTTGGAAAATAAAATTTAAAATGTGATAAAAGTCTTCATGGAAAAAGTTAAAAGAACAGTTCCAGTCTGAATTTTTAAAAAATAACAACACATAGGGCATCTGGGTAACTTAGTCCATTGAGCAACCTACTCTTGATTTCAGCTCAAGTCATGATCTCAGGGTTCTGAGACTGAGCCCAAGGTGGGCTCTGTGCTCAGCAGCAGACAGCCTGCTTGTCTGACCCTCTCCCTCTACTCTTAGACCTCTGACCCCAATTCTCTGTCTCTAATAAATAAAATCTTTAAAAATAAATAAATTAATAATAAAGAAATAATAGCTACATGCATAATTGGCAAAAATTTATAATAACAAATATATAAAGAACACCTATATTATAATAAGAAAAAGACATTAACCCATTAAGGGAAAAAAGTGAGCAATTCACATTAAGAGTACTTCACAGTAAAGAAACCCAATGGACAGTAAATTGAGAAGATTCTCAATCTTACCAGTAATCAGGGAACTGCATATTAAAGCTGCAATGAGATGCTGCTTCATACCCATTCAAATGGAAAAACTAAAGTCTGAAAATGATACTGTTGAATGCAGAAAAACATAAGTCCTTATACAATGCTGTGGAGAATATAAACAAGCACAGCCATTTCGGATAATAATTTGAGTTTTGTGAATACAGTTGAAGATGTGCACACTCTGAATCTAATTATATGCCCAGCCTAGTTCAGTGTGTGAGGATGTTACCTGCCACGTTCTTTGTCACAGTAAGGGAGGAGAAGGCACCTTGATACTCCTCCATAGAGATGAAATTAATTGGTCAAATGTGTCTTACTCAGAATATGGAATTGTAGCTGTCAATTAAAACAAATGAATGAGAATCTACATATATATCAACATGGAGTCAAAAAAAGGTGTTGGGGCGCCGGGTGGCTCAGTCGGTTAAGCATCTGACTCTCAATTGCAGTGCAGGTAATGATTTCAGAGTCATGAGATGGAGCCCCATGTGCGGCCCCACACTTAGCATGGAGTCTGCTTGAGATTCTCTGGCTCCCTATGTCCCACCCACCACTCTCTCTCTCTCTCTCAAAACAAATAAATAAAATCTGTAAAAAAAAAAAAATGTCATGTGAGAAAAAGAGATGGATGTTGATATGTACAGTATAATATTTATGAAATATTTCAGAAATATACAATTAATAGAGTGTATATTTTCATGAATATCTTTACATATATAGTAAAAGTATAAAGTGATAAGCTGGAATCATGCAAACCAAATTAAAGAGAGTAGTTGAGTTTGGAGAGAAATAATAATAATAACTAAGTAATCGTTTTATTCTTTGTACATTTCTGAAATGTAATGATAATACATAAAGAATAATAATTTAAAAAATAAAAAACAACGACTGATCATCACTCTAGGTAGACTGTGTGTAAAGCATGCAGAATTTTCCTATAATTTCAGGGGATTGCAACTATTCAGAAGAGCATCAATTTGAGATATGATACCCTACTTAGAGGTTCCACAAACCTCATCCCACCCAGGGTCCGCTATGAATTCCTTCCACTATAGCAGTGGTTATCAAATTGTTTTCAGCAGACTTTGTTTCAAAGCAAATCTGAGTAGAATCCAACATGGTAAAAGAGCGCAAAGCTAAGCTGTTCTCAGTAAAGAGGTCTTGGGTAAATCGTCCTGGGTAAATTGTTCTCCCTCTTACCTAGGAAGTAGATTCTGAAAGCCCCTTAAGAGGACTCTGGGCCACAAGACTTGAAGACAACTATTCCATCTGTTATATTGAAAGGCAAGCTGTGATGAGTAACCCAGTCAGTCATCAAACTATCCTGCTGCTCGAGTTTACAACATTAACAAGCTGAGCAGTGAACTAAAATGAAGAAATATGCTTGCTGGTCGGTTGACTGGTTTTGAGTGATTTAAGAATAACATAAAATCACTGAGAGATTTTGAAAGGTGACTGGGACATTGACAGTTGAACCATGTGACCTATGGATGAAAGTAATCAGCAAACATTTATGGAGTGTGTCTATACGGTATCCTATCAGGCCTAACAAAACCTTCACTGTATTTACAGTTAAAACTTAAGACAATATGAACATACAGATCTTATTTGCTTTTGCTCACAAGGAGCTCAGAGCCCAACTGTACATAAAATTCAATAAATGATATTAAGTCTCTGTGTTGCCACCTGCTTCATGCTTTTTTTTTTTTTTGCATATGTTCTGATTTGCCATTTCTACTCAAGGTTAAAAAAATAAAGTCAACATTTTCCTATATTTCCAACATTTCAATAGCTTGAAATTATTTTTAGAAAGAGGTATGAGTATAAATAAATGAGAAGATATTTTTAATAACTTTCATTCTCATCTCCCAATCTTATTTGATAGCTGTTTTAGGAATATCTGTGAATATACCATTTACTTTTCGTCTATATCAATAGAAATTTTTTGGTGGTATATATTTTCATGACATTCCAGATTTTGTTTTCCCACTAAAGAAACATAACATCCGTCGTCAAAATGATGAAAAGAATCGGATGCTACTGGGCAGTAGACTCCGGGAGATTTCCAAGTCCTTCACCTCTCCTCAACTCACATACATTCTATCATCACAGAAATAGAGGTTCTTAGTTAAACATCTTTGTGAGACTGTCAACGACAGCCTGTAGTCTTCTGCATAAATACTGCCTAATGAGAGTCAGATTTGTACTTTTCAAAGCTGAAAAGGAGATTCCAGTTTTACTTCTTTTGGAAATTTAGAAACAATCTATAATAAGAAAACATCCCATAAGAGCTCACTGGTGAGGGAGGAATAAACTTTTAAGCTTATGAACGATTTCAAATAATCACAATGGATTCACTCCCTACTGATATCATCATTGGTTTTTTTATAGTCACAACAGAAATATGAAATCATTCAGCCATAGAGGCAATCATATAACTTTATTATGAAATTCAAGGTAGCTGTAGCCAACAGTTCCACCTTGATATGCATTTTCTTTTCTCCTAAAAAAAAAAAAAAACTAAATGAATGATTTTAAGCTATAAATAGCAAAACGGAGGTCAGAGAATTTTAGAATTAATTTTCATTCCATTATGAAATGATTCCAGGTACAAGAATTACAATGCCTCATTTTGCTTCACAATCTTTATTTAAAATTCCATTTCTATTTTTATTCCTGCAGAAATGACATCCTACACTCATTTATGTTTTGTTTGTTTGAGGAAAAAGAAAGCCTGAACTCAGTCTACTGGGATCTAATTATCGGAACCTAATTCCAATTACAGTCTTTTAAATCAACGCTTTAGGCTTTCCTCCTCTCCACTTCCTTTTCAAAAAGGGCCATTTATATTGTTCCGAAGACCTTCCATGTGAGAGACTTCTATTTATAGATACCATCTACCCCTGGTTTTGTAGTTCCATAATCTCAGTTTGCCAAACAACTTCATGCTCATTTGAACTATGGAATTTCTTTGTAACTTAAATGCCCAGGATAAGAGACATACAAAGATAAAACATACAAAATTAAGACTTTCTTGTTGAGATAAAACATAACATTTCCTTTAAACATCTAATTTTTGCAAAAGGTATAAAGAGAGTTGCTAATAGAAGATTTTGCCTATAGATGTTTAAATAAAATGCTTAAAGCTTGATCACTGTGACTAAATGTCTCCAAGTCTGCTCTCAGAAAGGTATTAACCCTTGAACTGGCAACAACCAAGAGGCAGAATTTCAGCTTGCAGCTTAACAGAATGTATAAAAACAACTGCTTCCAACTTTCCATTTTATTATTTTATATTCTCATTTTGTAACATTTTTCCCTCTTGTCAGATAACAAATATTTAGTCCAAAAGCTCTAAATTTCCCTTAGGATCTGTTCACTTACTGAATATCAACACTTCATTTTCAATCAGATATGTTATCATCTCTAATAGTAAACAAATGCAGATAGAATCTCTCCTATCAGTCTTGGTTACACAGGAGACATTATGGTGACACATTTCATGCCAGACACATATAACTCATGGGTAGTAAGGTGTAGACTACAGACAAATACTGTGGGATAACAAAGGTGAATCAACTCATGGGCAGGAAAATATCCTGCTACTGACTAATAAAGGGCTGTGGTTTTCCTCATGGTCTAGCCAGCAAGACATACATCAGACACTAATGAACACATGTAAATGTATTAATAACTCAGGTTGAAGCTACCAACCACAATTTGAGCCTAGACACAAATATGGTGTTTTTATAGGGTGTGGTGTTTGATGGTCCACAGTCAATTGCACAAACAAGGTTTGGAGATGTTTGTTGTGTTGTGGTATGCAGATTTTCTTTCCTCTGCAGAAATTCCCATGTAATAAGGCAATGCCATTGTCAGTTACTAAGAAGAAACTAAAGCCGGGGTTCTCATACCTTAGTGAGTAGCATGGTCACCTGACAGGCTTGTTAAAACACAGATTGCTGGTTCTACCTCCAGGGTTTTCTGATTGAGTAGGTCTAGAGCAGGCCCAAGATTTTACACTTCTAACAAGTTCCCAAATGGTATGGATGCTGGTAGCCTAGTGACCACATTTTGAGAAGCTTTAAGAACACATTTCATGGTTTTCTTTTCTTTATAGAAATTTCATCTTAAGTACTGGTGTTCCCTACAATATATGTTGAGCATGTATACAATATACGTTGATAAATGTTTTACGTTTCTTTGGCTGAACGTAAACTTTCAGTTGAGAAAGAATTTTGGAAGCAAGTGAGAACAAAAGTGATCCCTTCACTTCCGATATGTTTAGGAACATCAGGTAAACCTCTGAAAATTGGAAAGAAAAAAAAAAGGATAAGTTCATGAAGATGTTTATCTTCTCATTGCAATTTATGACGAGTGATGATACTGAAGTTACTTCTGATATATACAGTTTACTATTTTCATGCATAAGAATTAAGGTGAAGCGAGAAATAGATGATATCAAGAAATGTCAAATTCCTTAGGTCCAAAACAGTATCATTAAATAATCTTCCCATTTATAAACTGTTAAAATCAGGGGCTTCCTTAGGAGAAGATAGAATGAGAGTCAGTTTTAAAAGTCTTACTAACTTTAAAAGATCCTGGACCTACTTATTTTTTTTCTTGGTAGTGGTCTTACAAGTGCACTGGCTCCTTGAGCTTTGTATTAAGGTGTCTGAAACTTTTTTTTTCCAAAGGCACTAGTACTGTTTATTGATACCACTATAGAAAAATAATATTGCAAAAATGAAAAAAAAATCATAGGCTTTACTCTTCCAAGAAAATTTATTCCAAAACAATAATCCAGAAGAAGAAAAAGTTTGTGCCCAGAAACAATGTTCCCAATATTATCTACAGTATTTTTAAAAGCTGAACAAGTTAACTGTCTCCATACAGGGAAACAGTAGATTATGAATATTAAATTGATAAGATAGTGTTTCAAGACTAAACAGCAAAGTTATAAATGATATGACAATATAAAGATGCCATGCCCAGGGGTGCCTGGGTGGCACAGCGGTTAAGTGTCTGCCTTTGGCTCAGGGCATGATCCCGGCGTTATGGGATCAAGCCCCACATCGGGCTCCTCTGCTATGAGCCTGCTTCTTCCTCTCCCACTCCCCTGCTTGTGTTCCCTCTCTTTCTGGCTGTCTCTATCTCTGTCAAATAAATAAATAAAATCTTTAAAAAAAAAAAAGATGCTATACCCAAAAGTAGATCTGAAAACTACTCCCCTGCTCAGATGGCATTACACAAGAAGGGTCAGGGAGAAAAGAGAGAAGCTGGATTATAGTACTAAGATTTCAAATGATTTTTATTTTTTTTCTTTAAAAAACTGTGCCAATGCTATTTTAACAATAAATGAACATTTTTAAATGTTCCTATTAATATGTTCACTCTCCCCAAAAAGTATTACTTTAATTTTTTGGCAGCTGGAATTAACAGCACTACACTCAGAATATGGTAGATGTTTCTAGAATAGTTAGGTAAGAAGCTAGTGGAGAAAAAGAAGTACTGAATAAACGGAGACTGGAAGCCTTCATACTTAATTTTCTTCATCTCTTAAATGAGGGCTCACTGGAGATAAACAGTTGGCCCAAGCTTAAAAATATTCAGAAGATGGACTTTATGTTCAAAAGAGACAACTGAAATTTTTAATAAGAATATCATCCCCCATTCTTTCCCGTCTCCACCTCAGCTGACCCTTGGGCATAGCCTTAAGGCCTTAAGTCTGAATTTACTAAGTAGCCTCCTCTTGACTTAAAGCAAGGGAAGGTTTTTATCGATTTGAAATTAATAATCACTTTCAGACCTTGACATTTCAATTAATTTCCCTTATTTTCTGCATTTTACAATAAGCTAGGGGTAAGAAAAAGACATTCCAGGATTTTTCTTAGTTGATATAACGTTAGACCACTTTGTGTTTCTTTAACTGCAGCTGGGTTAAAATTTTAATTTTGTGTGATTATATTGCTCTTTTTAAATTAATGTAATTTATTTCATCAAAAAAAACCTCTCTTCACTGTAATTTAAAGTTAGCATGAAATCAGAGATCTTGTTGATTACAAACAATATTTTCCTCCCCCTATTTTTGCTTAAAAGTTTCAGGATTTTGATGTTTGGACAGAGACTCTGGGTTTCTTACGAACTGAATAAGGAACAAATCTTTTTCTCTTCTCTCATTATAGTATCTTTATATAGATTTTTCAATATTCAGAAATATAAGGATATTCTCTACAAAACACTGCCTTTGATTTAAAACATCTGCCTTAAATTTCTGACCCTCAAAGAATAATTTAGAAGTACAGAACATTTTTTTCCAGTTATTTAAAAACTGATGTGTGGTACAATTATAAAGTTGCCCTAAAAAGCAAGTCTCAGCATATTCTTAATCAGAGTAAAATGTGATTCTTTCCAACAAATGCACTGTTGAATTTCTTTCTGCCTTTGTCAGTAAAACAGCTGTGAACAGATTAAACTTTGTGATTTTTTTTTAAACTTCTTTTCCCTCATGACTCACTTGAGACTTCCCTTTTTTCCTGCTCTACAGCTACTAAAATGTTCAAGGAGACAATCTGGATCAAACACATTTCCCAGTTCCTACAACTTTATGTCACATTGTCTACACCAGGTTTTAAACGTAAAGGTAATACTTTCGCAGCCTCCTGTTCATGCAAGAATCGCTTAGGGGCTCAGTTCAATGGTGAGCGCACACACCAAGGGCCTGCTCCAAGCTGAGCAGGGTCTTCAGTCCCTTGTTCTAAGCTATCCATAATCTCACTGAAAGAGGGAGGGAAGACATGCAGATAAACATGCTTGCAATGACCTGATAGAAAGATCTGAGAGACCATTGACACGACTCATAAGTCGGTCTTTAATTTTTTATGAAATAAATCTCTGGAAATTCTTGAATGCCACTCCAGTGAGAGAGTTAAGATTTTGATCCAGGCTGATGGAGGGATAATCAAAAAAACAAGAATAACAGAACAACTGGAAACCATCTCCCCAACACTAGATGCATAACAGACTAGACAATCTTTACACGGCGAAGGACAGTGGGGCATGCCCAGCAACAAGGACAAGGTTTGGGTTTTTTGTTTTCTTTCTTTTTTAAAAACAAAACAAAACAAAACAAAACAAAAAAAACCAAGGAGGCTGTGCTGACAAATATGGGTGAATTCACAGGAACAACAGGGCAGGAAGCTTCAAAGTGGGACTACGGACCGGTAAACTGAACAGATGGCCAATACACATAAGGCCTCTAAAATACACTGGTGCGGTGGCATGATGCTTATTTAAGTAGGAAGGGGGGTTGCAGGAGAAAGCAAAATTCAAAATCCTGGACACTTTTAATGAAGAATATTAAGCACAGTCAGGAAGGCCATATTAGTCATTGTTTTATTACACCTAAAAATTTCTTAGTCTAACCCAGTTCTCATGCTTGTATTCTATGCAATGATATAGTCACATAAAGTCAGGCTTGTAGTAGGGAATTTAAACCCAAAGAAATTTAAACTTATCCATTAAAATTATACTAGTAAATATCAAAAGTTACCGAAAACCATTGTAACTAAAATAAGAGAGGTGATTTCATATGAACAATTTAAACAATAAAAATGTAAGCAGCACCATTAATGGATATGCTGCTATTCCTTATAGACCGCAACATTTCCATCCACTAGACCCCCACAGATACATTATATGGGATTATGAAGCCGTTTGCAAAATATAAAGTGCTATAAAAATACTGGATAATAATGATAATTCATCTTGCTTTCTGTCTCTATAGCATTTATTTATATTGCACTAAATTTGAGCTTTTATTGCTCCCAAATGAACCTGTGGGTCCATATTTCTTTCTCTTCCTCATGTGGTAATACGATCTAAGCACATCAGAGGGGTCAGGGCTGGATGGGAGGCAGTTTGCCTGCAGTACTTTATATAGCATGGGTCAAACGGTGCACAACACAGTCGGCCTTCCTGATCAATGGCAATGGGCGCTGTCTTATTTCCTCTACCCGGGAAGAGTTGATGGGGTGAGAACACTCTCTCAATGGGTCATTTCTCCACCAATTCATGGCATTTTACTATAAAAGCAACATATTACCATTGTGTCTTTTGAATTTTTTCTTATAAGCTTAACATGTTCTTATTCCAATGCACAGGTTTGCACAGTGATATTATTTCATCCTCATTGTTCATCCTGCTTTTGTTCTATCTTTGACTCTTTCAGATTCAGATGCTGAAACTGAAGACTTAGATCTTCTATTAGCAGAATGGTTCCGCCTGAACATCATGCCACTTAATGTGTTGCCACTAAATAAGCAGATGGCCGCTTGTCTCCTGCCTGCATCTGGACTCCTTGGGAGTTTGCAAGTCAGGGGACAAAGGAGGTGATGGTGGAAAATAAACAAAAAAAGAAATACCAGGGAGACAGTAATTTGGTTGAGGAGAAACTAAGTTAACCTGTGTACTATAATTAACTCCTATGGGTTGGTTCTTTATTTCTAATATCAACACTACATTAGATTCTATTGCCTTATCTTTTTTTTTTTTCAATTTTCTTTTCATGTTCATCCAACGGTTTAGTTGATCACAAAATGAAATGTTTGTTTATTGTGCAAAAATGACTACTCTCTCAGGGTGCCTGGGTGGCTCAGTGGTTAAATGTCTGCCTTCGGCTCAGGTCATGATCCCAGGGTCCTAGGATCGAGCCCCACATCAGGCTCCCTGCTCAGAGGAGAGCCTGCTTCTCCCTCTCCCTCTGCCTGCCGCTCCCCATGCTATGCTCTCTCTCTCTGTGTGTCAAATAAATAAATAAAAAATCTTTTTAAAAAAAATAACAACTTTCTAATCATGAACTGAAAAGCTAGTAAAAATATTCTTTTGAACCAATCGCTGTAATCACAATATTAACAGCCTAAAAACCCCCACATAACTGTATCAATTAATGCATCAAAAGCATTGGGTGGAATTCAACATCCTTCATGATAAAAAATTCTCAGAAAACTAAATAGAGACGAGAACATCCTCAACTTGATAAAATACAAAGTATACATTAAAAACCCTACAGCTGGGGCGCCTGGGTGGCACAGCGGTTAAGCGTCTGCCTTCGGCTCAGGGCGTGATTCCGGCGTTATGGGATCGAGCCCCACATCAGGCTCCTCTGCTGTGGGCCTGCTTCTTCCTCTCCCACTCCCCCTGCTTGTGTTCCCTCTCTCGCTGGCTGTCTCTATCTCTGTCTAATAAATACATAAAATCTTTAAAAAAAAAAAAAACCCTACAGCTAACATCATACATAATGGTGAAGAATCAATATTTTCCCCCTGCGATTAGGAATAGGGCAAGGACGTCCACTCTTAACACTCTTGGCCTGTGTAATAAGGTAAGAAAATAATATACAAGCTATACAAGACCAAAAAGAAAGAAAAGAAACTACCCTTATTTGTAGATGACACAATGGTACATATAGAAAATCCCTAGGAATCTCAAGACACAAACAACAGCAGCAACAAAAAACAATAACAAAGCAAACAAAACCAAACAAACTCCCATGGTAGCTGAGTTTGGCAAGGTCACAAGATACAAGATCAACACACAAAAATCAATTGTATTTCTATACACTAGCAATGGATACTGAAATTATCCGATTTCTATACACTAGCAATGGATACTGAAATCCATGCCGATTTTCCCTTAAAGTGTATGTAAATTTAACACAATTCCAATCAAATCTCAGCAAGATTCTTTGTAGATACAGACAGGTTATTTTTAAATTTATATGGCAAAGGAACAAGCATAGCTAATGCAGTTATGAGAGAGGAAAGTGCAAAGAATCATTCCACCTCATTTTAAATCTTATTATACAGCTACGTTAATCAAGACCGTATGGTATCGGCAGAGAGAACGACACATGGATCAATGAAACAGAACAGTGAACCCAAAAGCAGACCCACACAAGTATGGCCAGCTAATTTTTGACAGAGGTGCAAATGCAGCTCAATGTATTTTTCAGCAAATGCTGCCACAGCAGTTGGCAATCCATGGGCTAAATACATAAATAACCTCAATCTATGTCTACATTTTATATAAAATTAAAATCAAATGGATTATATATTTAAGTGTGAACTATTAAAAAAACTATAAAACTTTTAGTAGCAAATATAGGAGGGAATCATTAGGACCTTGGGCTTGATGAAAAATTCCTAGACAATGGAACAAAATCAAAAAAGGAAAGAAAGAAAATCAGTAAATCAGACTTCACCAACATTTTAAAAATTTGCTCTGTGAAAGACCCTATTTAAAGATGAAGTGACAAGACACACACTGGAAGAAAATACTTGCAAACCACATATCAGCCAAAAGACTCATATCTAGAATGCATAAAGAATTCTCAAAACTCAACAGTAAAAATACAAATAACCCAATTATAAACGGGCAAAAGATGTAAAGAGACTTTTCACTGAACAGGATGTTTGGGTGGCAAATAAACACATGAAAAGATGCTGAACATCAATAGCCATCAGGAAATACGAATTAAGACTATGAAGAGGTATCACTATCCACCTGTAAGAACCTCTAGGAAAAAAATAGTGACAATGCCAAATGCTGGAGAGGATATGGAGAAGAAGGATCTCTCGTGAATTGCTGGTAGGAATGCAAAACTGTACATACACTGTGGAAAATTGTTTGGTAGTTTCTTTAAAAACTTACCATGAACTTACCATATGAACCAGTAATCACACTCCTAGGCATTTATCCCATAGAAATGAAAGTTTAGATCCTCACAAAAACCTACATGTGAATATTCACAGCAGCTTTATTTGTAATAGCCAAAAAGTTAAAACAACCAAAGTGTCCTTCAACCTATCAATGGTTAAGCAAACTGAGATCTACTCATTCCACAGACTATTTTTCAGCAATAAAAGGAAAAAAAGTATTGATATATGCAACAACTTGGATAGATCTCAAGGACACGGTGCTGAGTAAAAGAAAGCCAATCTCAAAAGGTCACCTACTGTATGATTCCATTTAAAAAATTCTCAAAATGACAAAACCATAGAGATAGGAAATAGATTCATGGTTACTAAGTATTAGGAAGGGTGGAGGTAGGAATGACTATGAAATGGGTAGCATGAAGTAGACCTTTGTGATAATGTAATAGTTCTGTATGTGTGTAGTGGTAGTTACAGGAACCCACACTTGTGATCACAAGGCATGGAACTCTGTGCATACATTGTATCAATGTCAATTTCCTGGGTTTGGTAATATAGTAAGACAAAACGCAGTTTTCCCCATTTGGGGAAACTGATGAGGAGAACACAGAACCTCTCTGTACTATTTTTGGGACTTTCTATTAACCTATAATTATTTCAAATTAAAGAATTCTATAAATAAATAAAATGTTCTCTTTTAATTAATGATAAGGGGTATAAGTTTTACATATGCATATACAGAGACTGCAGATAGACACATAGCTGATGCGTACCTACAAGCATATATATGGCTAATATTCTTTGAAAAACCCATAACTAGATCCAAACTCCTTGCCAAAATCTATAGAGAGAATGAAAGAAATAATAAAGACATCTATACGTGGCTGAGAAGTATTTCTTTTACAGGTTCCTTCAGCTGACCACTCGGGATGGTGTGGATGGTTCTGTGGCTGCCAGAATATTATTTAATATAATTGGTTCTTTTAGATGAGCAAGAAAATTGAAAATATCTCCCAAAGCATCTGCCATTCTGTGCGAAGAGTTTCCTCAGCTGAAGGTTCTGATTCATAAGATCAAGTCGTCAGTACATACATACATCAGTACATACATACATACATCAGTACATACATACAGAAGATCAAGTCATCAGCACATCAGCAGAATGAATGAATGAGCAAGAAAATCATAAAGGGACTAATAATACAGGAAATGAGTACAGATACTTGGTTATCTATTCTCTGAGGTTGAACCCATTAAACTCGAAGAGCAACTTTGTAGCATTTCTAAGTGAAAAATCAGATCACAGCTCTTCTTGAGGAACAGCCAATAAAACTTTCACCTCAATAGGCCACTAATATGAAATCATTTCATATCTACAGCAAGAGAATAATGTCTGGAAGATGAATAAGTGATCACTGACATCTCAGTAATTAATGTCTCTTTCAGAAGACTATATCTACACCTGTTTCTGTCTCTCTCTCTCTCTAGATACATAAATATACATATAATTTAATAAATAAAATAATGACACAGTGTTAAGCAATTCATTTGGCCATTAAACTCGAAATACTTATAATATATTCATCTGTTAAAACTTTGAAAATGTCAATCAAGCAGTTGTCCAAAAGCAGCTACAATTCTTCTAGAACAGCACTACTGGAAACTCATTATTTAATCAATTATTCTATAGACCAAATGCCTTTTCTGATCACTGAAACCCCCCAAATCTCTTTCTTCTTCAAAATCCTGCAACACTTTCTACTCACTCCTGACTTTTCAGGGTGTGAGGTATATGTGATATATGTGTGATGTGTGATTACTGCCACGTGGATATATTACCTGTCTATCTTGCTACATTTTCTATGCTTGTCAACTTCTCACCAAGCTAATCCTGTGCTTTGCCCACCATCAGCCCTTCATGCTTCTATCAGCTGAATAAAATGCATGGAAAAACAAATGAACAGTAAGAATATGGGCACCATTTTCACCCCGATAGATTAACTTATCTCAACATAAAGAAAAAGATTGTTTAGACTTATTACAATTATTTATGTTTATTCAAAAGTTGCATAGTACATACCAAAAAATGAAGATTAAAAAATAAAGTACAGAGATTATGAACCTTACAAATGTATGCACCTGATAAACATGCAATGAAGGTAGGAATTATTATTAATTATCTAGATATTTATAATATTAATATTCATGATTGCTTATTACTATACTATAAGTGCTGTTGGTTATCTCGTGGATACAAAGAAGAAAATTAAAATTGGTACACATGTCATGATTGATGACAACACTGATTATTTTAGGCCAAAACTTCAAAAAGTAGAAAGAATGCTAAAAATGAAATTCTTCTTTCTGTCTTTCCTATTTTTGACATTCTTGTCTTCTTGGTTTATTAAAAAGTAAATTGACATTTAGTATAAATTTTTAATTATATCTATAAAGTATAGGCCAGCAAATAGAAAAAGAAATAACTGACATTTTCAGGGTGGCATCATATAATTTAATCCTCATTTAGTTGAATATTTCACGTTAGCTGTTTTTATAACTGGTTTGTTCCAGGACCAGAATAAGGTAACACCAGAATTGTTCTGAGGCAAATCCACTGTTTCTAACTCTTTAGTGAGAGGGCTCCATTAAATAGGTATACAAGTTCATCTTGTACTCATTACGGATTGCATAGCTGCTACCTCTGCTCTTCCACTCATCTAAAAGACTTTCCAAGACTTGTGTTTTCCTGTCCTGACCTACATACAGTTAAGTTTGTCATACTCTGAACTCAATTTGTAATTCTTCCATGACAGTGAAAATGTCCATAACACATTCTCCCTCACAGCAATTTGGGTAACCTATAATAACAGTATTTTGTTACAGGACAAATAATAGTATTCTTTTCCTCCCCCAAATTTTGGATATATTTGTTTTCTAATGATATGTCGCTGGTAATACGTCTGATAATTTCATCAAGAATCCATTGAAATTCTATAGACCTTTGATGTATTCAACTTTTATTCTAGAGCAGATCTGACTTACAATGACATAAAATTTTGCCACATTATAAAAGAACTTTTATGGAGTCTTTAGTATATTTCTGCCAGAATCTCTGTTAAACTCTCTACCTGTATCATCATATCTTATTCCATTAGTAACACCGTGAAGGAGACACTAATATTCTCATGAAGTTACAAATGAAAACACTGAGGTACAGACAGGTTAAGTACGTGGCTCAAGATCACGAGCTAGAGGGGCGCCTGGGTGGCGCAGTCGTTAAGTGTCTGCCTTCGGCTCAGGGCGTGATCCCGGTGTTCCGGGATCGAGCCCCACATCAGGCTCTTCCACTGGGAGCCTGCTTCTTCCTCTCCCACTCCCCCTGCTTGTGTTCCCTCTCTTGCTGGCTGTCTCTGTCTAATAAATGAATAAATAAATCTTTAAAAAAAAAAAAAAGATCACAAGCTAGAAAATGGTGAAGGTGGGCTTTGGACCCAAGAATATGACTCGCAAATGGCCTCCAGTTATGATATAAGCATGCTTAAAAAAATAAGAGAGTAATGGAAGGTTAGGAGTAGAAAAAAACTCAAATATTTAAGGAGCCATGACAGAGGAGGAAAGTGAGGTTAGGAAAATGAGATAACTTGGGGAGAATTCAAGTGCTTCTAAGTTACTGAAACCAGAGCTTGTAAGGGATTGGAACAGAGTTACAAACCAGGGTTCTTTCCATTGGATCAACATTACATCAGAGGGCCTAATGATTTCTCAAGAACAAAAGATGAATTTTCCTAACCCCTGGAAAATACCCGAGATATAAAAAAGGATATATCTGGTCTTTGTCCTTACTTTCTGGTATGGAGCTTTTAAAACCCTTGGAATTTCCTAAGTGACATGAGAGCCTTTGTGATGTTAATGAAACAGCCCTTGGTGAGCTCCTAAATAGCTCCAAGATGGGGACTGGCCGCCAGCAGGACCAGCCACATGATTAGAGGGTTGAAACTTTGGACTGGCCTCACCTCTGGGGAGGGAAGAGGAACTGTAGATTGAGTTCAGTCATATGGCCAATGATTTGGTCAATCATGCCTACATAACGAAACCTCAATAAAAACTCTGGCATTGAGGCTCAGTGACGTTTCCTGCTTGATGTGCACACTGATGTGCTGGGAGGATCGCATGCCTAGATTCCCTGCGGGAAGAGCACAGAGGTTTCTGTCTGCTCCTCCACTCCCCACACATACCCGAGACCTTGCCCTATGCATGTCTTTGGCTGCTCCTGATCTGTATCCTTCGTTGCAATCCTAATGTAACACTTACCTGAGTTTTGCAACAACTTGTCAACTAGCAAACTGTCACATGTGAGAGGTCATGGGAACCACAGCATTTATATCCAATCGGTCACAGAAGAAGGCGGTCTGGGGCCCCCCAAAGTATGGATGGCATCTGAAGTAACTAACAGGAGTCTTGTGGAGACCTGAGCATTTAACCTGTAGAGTCTGACACCAACTCCAGGTGGCTAATGTGAGAATTGTATCCATACAACAGTTGGTGTCAGACCTGTTGGATTAAAGGGAAACAGCACTCCAAATTGTGGAACATCAGGTAAATTACTTAAACTACCTGTGTCTAGTTTCCTCGTTTGTAAAATAAGAATAAGAACAGGGGCGCCTGGGTGGCACAGTGGTTAAGTGTCTGCCTTCCGCTCAGGGCGTGATCCCGGCGTTCTGGGATCGAGCCCCACATCAGGCTCCTCTGCTGTGAGCCTGCTTCTTCCTCTCACTCCCCCTGCTTGTGTTCCCTCTCTCGCTGGCTGTCTCTATCTCTCTGTCAAATAAATAAATAAAATCTTTAAAAAAAAAAAAAAAGAATAAGAACAGTGCCACCTCTTAAGGTAGTTGTGAAATGTAAGTGTATACATGAGGCTCAAAAAACCCGATAATCACGACTATTGTTATTCTTATGCAATTGGCTCATGGTATAGATACAACTTCATATTCTTCACTATTTTTCACCTTGTGTCATAAGCATGAGCAGTTTTTCCTCTTGCTACATAAACCCTGTAATTCTCATTTAATGGCTGCATGATAATCCACCAAGCTGAGACAGAGTTCCTTACTTTACCAACACTTGGGAAAGAGTTGTGTTTTTTTTTTATATTTAAATTATATAACTTTATGCTTAAGGCTTCTATATCTTTCTGATGATTTACATATGATAAATTCCTAAGGTCAGACTCCTAGGCCAAGGAATACAATTATGTTCACAGCTTAAAACATATTGTTCAATTGCTTTAAGAAAGAATAGTATCATTTTACAATTACCAGCAATGTATAAGGGTGCATTTTTTTACCTCAATCTCTCTAATACACCGTATTACCAGTATTTTAATATATTATTTTTAAGTATGTAAAATGGTATGTTCTTGCTGTGTTAATGTAGTTTTCCTACATTCTTTTGGAGAGCAGTGAAGCTAAATATTTTTCCACTTTAATACAAAGTTCTAAATTAGTTCTTTTTGATCTTCTGAGCAACCACTGGTATTTCTATATGTTTTAGCGATTTGATGAGTTCTTCACTGAACTTATTTATTAACCTTTACTAACTCTTTGGTAGCAATTTTGAAATCACATAAACATCACAGAGAATGTCATCAGCAGCATTCCCTTAGTGGTAAGAAATGGGAATCCTCACACTTGTGCTTAGGAAGAGGATGTTTAGAAGGATACAGAGGAAAATCATGGAAAGGAAGCACAGAAAGAAACAGCGAGTCTTGCAAGGACTGCAGAGTGATCTGTCCTGTTCTCATCTTGATAAGACTCAGCTGCTGGCTCCGCTTCTCCTTTCAAATTGCTTTCACTCTTCATGCTCTCTGCAAAGTGACCTGGTCCACGTGGCTGCACTTGGACCATTCTGGCTGCCTCCCAGTTCGGGCTACAGCCCTCATGTCCAGGTGATATCCTAGGATAAGAACCTGACATCAGCTAATGGAGTCTCTGTGTCTGTATTCTGAATCCAATCAGGTGATTTGGACTGAAATGTGCACCCTTGTTGCATCAGTTGTCCAGGATTCTGAAGTCATGCGTTATTTGAGACTGTCTCTTCTAAGTTTTGTCAGGGAACTTTCTTTAAGAAAAGGACATGGAATTGGCTAAGAAAATGACTGGCATGCCTAGTACAGGGGGCTGTGGAGAACCTTGGTTTTATATGTGCCAGAAATCAGCCAAACAACAAAGTTTGAGGGCATGGTCCCCAAGACTGCCCTTATTTTGATACCAACTGCAGGTCTGGGGTGTCCCCCAAATCAGCGTCAGGTTTGATTATTATAAAACGATCACTTAACCCCAATTTAATGCCATCTCTCCCGCACCTCCCATTTCACATTTCTTTGGGAGGAATAGTCAGAGAGCCAGGTGAATGTTTAGAATTAAGACAAAAAAAAATTAGAATGGTCCTTATTCCAAAATCACTCCTGGTAACACTTTCCAGAATAATACTGACCAAAATACTTACAGGTGAAATTCCTTTTATTATTCTAGTGTCACAGTCGTAAAAAGATGAGATTTTTATTGCTGTTATTATAAATCCATGGGGATCGATGGATGGAGTAGATGGGGGAAAATTAAGTTACCAGTTAAGTTGTTAAAAGGAGAAATGTAAAGAAAAACAATCTCAACTATTGTTCACATTGATTTCTGCACAATATCAAGAACATGTAACAAGTTTAACTTGTTTCAATGAATACTATCTAGAAATTCCTAGAATGCCAGTTTTTTTACTCACAACATAAGAATATTATACCATGCTGTCCACATGCACACGGAGATTTCAAATGAAGGTTTCTGTAATAATGTACAACTGAATAAATTTAGTTCGCAGTATTTTGGTGAATACATATTCAGATTAATCTGCATAATACTCAAATCCTAACGTGTGATCCTGTGTGAGATCAAGAATTTTCAATTCCCCATCTGAATAAACACCAATTTGCATGTGTGATTAAAGGTTATAGGAATATTTAGTATCAAGCTGGCTTTCTCCTTCCACTCATCACTTCCTCCCATTTACCTACATCCAGGTAGGAACTAAAAGTTGACTCTATTTAGGGAAGCACATTTGCAATTAAAAAAAAAGTCACAATCAAAAGTCTAATATGAACACATTAAATCATTGTTATTTTTACCTGAGCCTCTGCAGCCCAACGAGCCTGTGTAAGTAAAATGTTACCGGGTGACCATCAACAATGTCAGTATTATAATCATTGCAGCCGTATTGAAAACAAGTAGCCAAAGCTATAGTGATGTAGAAACATTTGCCAAAAGTAAGGGATATCAAGCTTCTGGCTGCCAAAAGGTGTCCTCTTTGTACTCTATCAGCTAATTAAATCTCCAAGTTAACCAGTTTCATTAGACTTTTCTTGTGCGTGCTTTGAAAAATTCAGGCTGAAACTCTGAAATATAATGTACAGTTTAACTCACTTCCAATTTCTGGAAGAGAAAGCCCCAGTGCAGGGTCAAGATGGCAGAGGATGGCAGTGGGGCTGTCAACTGAATGGACATTGCCAGATAACATCTTGCTCTAGCCAAGATGAGGCCCCAAAGAAATCCCCAGCAAAAGAACACCAATTCTGAGAAAGCTTTTCCACTTTGACCATTTCATCCACTGTAATTAAAACTCATTATTTAGCCATGATTTTTCTTAATGTTTGTTCCAAGAAAGACATTGCTTGAACTACAAATTCCAATATTAATGGGAGAGAGAAACTGGAAAAGATTAGTGTCCCTGCAAAACCAGCGCGCCAGCTTATTTAGGTAGTGACATATGACCCGTAAGTTACACTCCAGTCATGAAAGAGAAACATGAAAAACGCCAGCAAATAAAAACAGGAAAAACTAACAGCAAATAAGCTGGAAAAAAAAAAAAAAAGATGATGTTTCTTGGTTCTCTCATGGGGTCATGATTGGATTGAATGGGTTGACACAAACATTTACTTAATTTAGAATGTTTCTAAAACACAACACATAGGTGGTTTCTGGAAGAAATGTAAAGGACAACTTAGAAAAAAAAAATCCGGGTGTATGCTAAAATTCTCCAGCGCCCAGTGTTTCCCTCCCATGAAGGAGAGCAATCCATTAAATAAAAAAGAAAGAAAACATGTCAGTTAACTGATTCGAAAAAGCAGAAGAAAGATTGTTTCTCTCTGTATTTTAAAGTTGCTCTTTTTTTCTTAAACTGACAAGTTGGACTATAGTGAGGGGCACTGAGATTGTTTCAGTAACAAAATCACATTCTGTAGCAATGTTTCTTCTTTTAAAATGTGAGTCCTTCTTTTATAATAAACACAAAAATCTCACCCTTACGGTTAACAAAACTCCAACTGCTGCTGTAACAGATGAAACCCCAAATCTCAGTGGTTTAATACGGACAAGTTTGCTTCTTATATTGTTACAAAAATGCTCATGTTAAAATCAACTGTATGTGCTTGGGGCAGAAGGGTCCCCAGTTTGGTGGCTCTCCTCAGGGAATCAGAACCATCTTTCTTGTGTATTCAGCCACCTTCAACACAGAAGTCTAAGGATGCCCTGGAGATTAGCTTCATTCAAGCCAGAGGGAAGAGGACAGGTGCATGGAGGACCACAAAAGCAGGTCATTGTGACCAGACCTGGAAGAAGCACACATTGTTTCCACCCACGTTTCACTGGCCAGATCATTATCACCTAACATCATCTAACACAAGGGTGGATGGAAATGTAGTCTACCTGGATGTCAAGGTAGAAAAAGAAACGGGCTGGTTTAATACCTCCTGGGCTTTCCCTTATGCTTTGGGAAAATCTGGATACATCCTCACAGAAGGTTCCACCTATAAAGTTCACGTCTTTTGTATATTATGAGTTTGTATATTATGTATCCCTACCAGCTAAGAAGATATATTCAATCATTCCGCATATATTGAGTGCCTGCAGTATGCCAGAAGCAATTTAAATAAGTAGACTAGTGAGAAAATGAAACAAAACAAAAATCCCTTCTTGTATGAAGAGTGAGAAGATAATCAACAAAATAAATAGGTAAAATTTATAGTATATTAGAAATGATTAGAACTGGGGAGGAAAAAAACAAAACAGAGGAGCGAGGAGAGGCAAAGAAAGCCAGTGCATGAGGGGAGGGTTACAATTTTCATTGTGATAATAGTCACTTAAAAAGAAGTGATCAGGGGCGCCTGGGTGTCTCAGTCGTTAAGCAGCTGCCCTTGGGCTCAGGTCATGATCCCAGAGTCCTGGGATCGAGCCCCGCATCAGGCTCCCTGCTCCGCTGGGAGTCTGCTTCTTCCTCTCCTAATCCCCCTGCTTGTGTTCCCTCTCTCACTGGCTATCTCTCTCTCTGTCAAATGAATAAATAAAATCTTAAAAAAAAAAAAAGACATGATCATGTGCACCAAGAGAAAATGTAGTCAAGCATTCCCTAGGTGGTTTGCATTTAAAGCTTTCTCAATATAAGTTTATACAGTCCTGAATATGGTGTATGGAAATATAACCACTTTCCTGAGATTCTGATACCTTCTCTCCTGCGCCAGCCCAAGTGATAAACTGCTGATCTATAAAATAAGTAAAAAGGGCCTATCTTGTCATCTCTAACAAGTAAAAACAAAGGTAGATATTTTTTTTATTCAGAAAAAAAGATACCTTGGACCTCATGCACTCCAGCTGAATCTTTTAATATGTGAAAGTACTCAAGTTAAGGGAAATGAAATGTCTTGACCAGTGAGCCTATATAAAGAGGAGAGACAGAACAAGAAGCCATTTAAGCCAAGTTATGTTTGAGAAATTATTTCAAGTATGTAGAGATCTGCAAGTTCCAAATCACCCATGGCCTTGAAAGACCTTTAAAATGACCCAGGACAGAGTCACCTTGCATAGAACGAATCCAACAGAAATTTGTCATTGTACCAAGCAAAAAGCTGAGATTAATTTATTGGGGTTCTTCTAACCTAAATCCTTGCTTTTCTCTCTAGCACCTGGCCGGGTGCCTTGCTGCTTCCTTTGCTTTGATTGTTGGTCTCTGCCCCAGAGATTTCAGACTAAAATTATGCCCAGTGGATTCTCCTGACTCAGCATGCCACAGTATTCCCTCGCTCTCAGGCTTCACTCTGGCTGGTGTCATGGAACTAGGGCTTTAGAATTATCATAAACAGGGAGAATTAACCACTGGTAGTATAAACTACCTTGACAGGATTTATAATGCACTTATATTGAAGAGCTTTCCAAGAGATGATTTCTTCCCTCTAAATATCCTCAAGGAGACACGTCAAATCTCTAAGAAAGCAAACAGAACACTTGGCTACCCCACTCCCCATTTTCTCGCTGGAAACAGATGGAAAAATATACTCCCCTTCCCAGCCCAGCCAGCTCCATGAAAGAATGGAAGGGGCTAGGTTAGTTCCCTGGACCCAACAGCATGAAACTTTGCTGCTGTTCACCATATGATTTCAAGAATAGGTCTGTTTATCTGGAATTCTGCCTCTTCTCTGGTACCCTAATTCTAGTCACTGAGTAGCTGCCTACACTGGAATGCCAGGCTCAAAATCCAGTCCAATGTCAGTTTCTCAAAGACTAGGGTCTTATCTCCCTCTCAACAGCCCTCCCAGAAACAGGAATTTTGCTCTTGATACCTAGTATTTAAAGATCTCTACTTTAGCCCAGACCTCACAAACCCTGGTCATACACCACATACAGCATCTTGTCAGACTTTCCACCCGTTGAAATCTCTTGTTAGGAGCTCCTGAATACCTAAGTAGTAAGCATTCACATAAGTGGCTGCCTGTTGCCATCATCTCCAGGAATCAAATTCTCCCTGCCTGGTGATGTACCTTCCTATTACTTGACACTTAACTCATGAGCAGTCTGATTTCCCTGTCCCTGTACATGCAGGATGGCCCATCACTAGTTCCTGGGCAGCTACCTGCCAATGCAGCAGCAGTCTCTGTTCTTACAGAGACAGTGGCCACTAGCCCTGTGCAGCTACTGAAATTTAAGTTTAAATTAATAAAGTTAAATAAAATTAAAACTTAAATTTCTTACTTGCGCTAGCCACGTTTTAAGTTCTCAGTGCCACATGTGTCTAGTGGCTGTCATATTGGACAACACATAGAATACTTGCATTAGCACTGAACGTTCTATTGGACGGCACTGACCTGGAGCCTCGAAATGAAATGTCAAAGGACAAGGATCTGGCCAAGAGGAGTCAGTCTTATTAATCCATGCAACTAGAAGATGTACACTGAATTATGCTGATACTATCCCTAACGGAAATAACATTCTAATAGGTTTAAAGCACCGGCTGAAGGATATAGATAATTGCAGGCAGGGATCATTGTCTATTTCGATCACTGATAAATACAAGAACCTACGAGACTGTGACTGGCACATCGTAGAAACATCTTGTAGAATTTATATTGATTGAATGAACAGACACACAATGGTACAGTTAATTATAAGGAGATCATCACAGAGGAATAGGAATGATTTTCTAGGCTCCATTACAGGTCAGATTAAACAGCTCACTAAACATTCCAATTCTTTGTCTATGGTCACCAATTTTCTAGTCATTAATTCTACATCTTGGGCTTCTTCACACCAAGAAAAGGTAAATAGACGGGGCTATTGCGGCTGCAAAACTAGTTAGTCACATTGTAGCAGAATAAACTGGCAGGCATATTCAGAATTAGTCCTTTGCAAGTCTGGTTTTCAAGGCTGATGCCCTCTGGAAGAATACAAAAAAAAAAAAAAAGTTTCTACAGAAAACAAACTGAGACTTAGTGCTTAGGCCAAATTGGTCCCTGATGCAGCCACATCTGAGCAGTGAAATCCCAGACCGCTCTATTTAACATCTTTTAATAGTGATAGTGTTTGTTCCCAAGCCTGCAGCATAGGAGATCTTTTTCTGGCCCTCCCGATCACCTAGAACTGTACATACAAAACTGTGTCATGTTTATTCCTATCTCTGCCCCACCTGTGCTTTCTCAGTTGGGCCGATCCAATCTGCAGAGAATATAGCCTGGGAAGTATCAAGAAGAAGAGGGCCAGAACTTGTAAAAGATTAGAGTCAGGAGTGGTGTCAGAAGTGGGAAGAAGAGGTGGGCACCTGGGTAACAAGAGAAAGAAAAGGATGGGGAATCATATTCAGGTGTTCATCACAGAGTCTCAATCTGTGTTTGGAGTGTCA
Source organism: Ailuropoda melanoleuca (assembly GCF_002007445.2). Taxonomy (NCBI): domain Eukaryota; kingdom Metazoa; phylum Chordata; class Mammalia; order Carnivora; family Ursidae; genus Ailuropoda; species Ailuropoda melanoleuca. The sequence goes on along the minus strand of NC_048230.1, from coordinate 84,984,909 downwards.
AATGGAGAACTTCTGCCATCATCTGAGTAATTCAGTTTAGAAGAATGTCCTTTGAACTGCATTCTTAGGGAACGGACACTCCACAAGGTTATTTAGGTGGGTGCTCCCAGGCCCTTGTCCACACTTTTCTATATAGAGATAATGAAAATGAATGGGACGGAAATGTAGTTACTGATGTACCCACCTTTGTCTATCAGTTACAGTCATATTTGAAGGGGATATGTAGATTGGAAGGCAAGAAGGGATATCTCATCTAACCAAGTCAGGCACAGAAATCAATCTTAGGAGTTTGGTGACATGACAGATGTTGCAGTTGATATTCCTTACACTCTAAATGCATGGCTGATCAGCTTTATGAATAACCATTATCCTGGGATCTTTGAAGGAAAAGCTCAGGTCCTTTTAGGAAGAATGAATGTTTGATAAAGCCACTTGGGATTCTTAGAAATGATCAAAGAACATGCACATAAATGGAAATACTGGATCCGGAAACCAGATGCCTGGTTTCTAGTCTTAATCCTAGCATTAACTAGATAGACTATGTATTTCCATTCGTCTTTTATATTGTTTTCTTATATGAGATAGTGGAGATGGAGGTGGGTTAGTGCTAGATTCAATAGAGAGAGAGAGTGAGAATATATCACTGGTTGCCAAAGTATTAGATAAATAGTATGTTCTAATGAAGACTTCCCCTGAATCACTGCCCTATTTATGTCTGGCCAAACAAGTAAAATAAACATGCTACTCCAACATTTTTATTCAGTAGATCAACTTTTCATCCTCAATCAGGTTGACACCATCTTTGGAAAATGCTTATAGAAGGCACTTTGGTTTCCTTTGGTTACAAAAGGGTTTAGACTTGTCCAAAAAATGAACACACAAAATGTCAAAATAATGTTGTAACAGAAGCATGCACAAGCCAAGCAGCATCAGATGTGCTTTTGAGCCTGTGGCCCTAATTCACCCCGATGTGAGTGGGAGGCCTGGCTGATCTAGGGCCCCATAAGGAATTCTGACAACATGCCTTTTGCTTTGTGTTGTGTATGCTATAATTCCTAGGCACATCTGAGTTAGTACTGAAGCAATACCTTTTCATAATCAAAACCAAAGCACTTCATAATCATTAATGATTTAAGCCTTACAACATCCCTCCAAGGGAGGTCAGTAGCAAAACACTAGAAGTGTGGATGAAGAAATAAGAGGAAGACGTAAAACGATGTGGTAGAAATTTCAAAGAGAAAAGACAATATTAAAGCAAGAGCCCTCCTCTCATCATACAGATATATCAAGGTGGGTGGGTGATGGAAAGTATTTCCAAAACGAGGTTATGTCTATTCCTTCACCACCAATAAAGTTCACTCCTCCAGAAACTTCCCTCCCTGTCTCCACTGTTTTCTTGCCATCTGATTAATTCCTTTAAAGTTTGAAATCACATTTCCACTATGTTAAAGTGATTTAGTCCTCTGCTATTTACAACTCAATTGGGTATCCTTGGCTGTCATCTAATAGAAGTTATTAAAAGACCCTCCCTAACCAAGGGGGAAAGACCAGATATACTTATTGGCTTAACCCATCGCATGGAATTTTGACCATGATTTTAAGGTTTTCACAGATCCATTGATGTCCATCCGTGGGTTCCTTGGGACTCAAGTTTCTCCCATAGGGATGCTGACTACTCCCTGGGGATCCCATTCCTACTGCCACCACTGCCTTCCCCATCAACTCCAAGCCATCATCTACCTGATGAACCATAGTCACTGACACTATGAGGTTCCTGGAGCTCACAAACCCTCAATTAAGAAACCCTGCTCTGGGGGTGCCTGGGTGGCACAGCGGTTAAGCGTCTGCCTTCGGCTCAGGGTGTGATCCCGGCGTTATGGGATCGAGCCCCACATCGGGCTCCTCTGCTATGAGCCTGCTTCTTCCTCTCCCACTCCCCCTGCTTGTGTTCCCTCTCTCGCTGGCTGTCTCTATCTTTGTCAAATAAATAAATAAAATATTTAAAAAAAAAAAAAGAAAGAAACCCTGCTCTGACTTCTGGTGGTCATATGCCTGTAGTTATATCTGTGCAACTTGCTTTCAGCTGCATGAAAAATGTATTTCTAAAAGGCTGTAGGTACACCATCATTTTATAAATTATATGACATGTTTCTATTGATTTAAATTAGAATGCAATAGATATTTTACCTTTAGGTTAGAGACATATCAAACTGTCAATCTCTCTTAATGCCTTAATTTTAAATGTATCTACTTTTTCTCCTTCCCTTTGTTTCTTTTTCCTTGGGAATTATCTACCAATCAATACTAGAGGGGCCTAAAATATAAAGAGTTTTAGAGGTGATGTTTTTGTTTATTTAAGAAATGTTTTTGTAAAGTGAATAAGCCCTCACCTCATCTTCTAGATTTTTTGCCAACAATTTTGTTAATGGATGTCAAAGCCATTATTAAACAGAAGTGTCCTTCAAAGATGGCTTCAAGGCAATGCTTTGTAGATAGATACTGAAGCCCAGGTGTATAAAACTCTCAAGAAGATATCTTATATTCTTCCGTTGGTTGCAACTAAATATATTTTCTTATGGGGTAGGCTTTGACTCATCAAAACACACCATATTAGAGTAAATACTAGATATTATAATACAACTTTGGTAAAAGTTACTGGATTTTAAAAATTACTATTTAATATAGCATGAACTAATGATGGTGTCTATATGGATAAGACTTTGTTTAAATATTTAGTGAGTAATATTAAAATCTTAAAAGTTACCAAAGAGTTAAGTCATATATTCAAAGCATGCAAATTACTTGTCAATGCTCTCCTAATTATGTTATGTTCCAAAGAAAATCCAAATGACCTATGTATGGACGTGGGTATGTTTTGTGCAATGTGGGAGGTGCCTTGTGCAATAAGTGGAAGACACTGACACTTTGTGCATCATGGTAAAATGAAACAAACACCCCCTCTCCCCCAAAAAACATGATTGTATAGATTATTAGCCATCCATAGAAGAAGCCCAAATGTTATAAGTTAGTAATTCAAGTATTTGTAATCATTCCCAACCCTCTACTCAAAATAATTTTGGTATGTTTTCTGCAAGGCAGTAATATAACATGATTAAAATTTCATGGAAAGGAAATCTTAAAACAAAACAAAAAACTGCATTTTGACAAAAGACCATGTGAACAGAAAGAGAATAGTAAGCATGGAGGGGGAAAAAAAAGTATGTGCGCAGAAGGTGAGTAGAGAAGAAAAATTTGTAGTTTTTATTCAGCACTGATGAGGGGAGAAAGACACTTGATTAGAAGGGTATGAAAAGCCAAAGTCTAGAAAAGTGTGTTGTGTTGTCAGACAAGGATGGGTTAGTCTGGAGGAAAGAAGTCCAGAACACTTGGCTTCATTTTTGCTACCTCCTGGTCACCAAGTCATCTTCTGTTGCTAATTCGTCTCTCCCAGAGCTGTGAATCCAGGAAATCCAAGCAGAGTATTGCTGTAGACTCATCAAAATTCAACATAACAACATGAGTCGAGTTTATCCAAAGGAAATAAAAAGAGACAAAAAGAAAAGTTGACCACGGGGAAAAAGCAAATTTGGGGGCCTATATTTAAAAAAAAAAAAAAGAAAAAGAAAAACGTAATCCTGTATTCTGGTTATTTTACTGAGATAATGGGAACCGATGAGGCCATGCTAGCTTCCCTACATAACTCGTTTTCCTCTATAGCTATAAGACTAGGAAATGTTGGTCAATAATCCACTCACCACCACATTATTAAAACTACACTGTAATGGAAGAGAGATATGACAAGACATATTCTTTCTGGGGGGAGTGAAGGGGCATCATCAAATTAGGTCAAACAATAGCATGTTAAGTAGCTGTAATTTCACCTTCAGCATTGCAGCAAAACTACAATGAATAATCTTAAATCAGAAAATGAATATTTCTAATTAATTTTTCTGCATTCCATAAACAAGAACTGGTTCAAATAATATCCAATAATAATCATAGTGTTAGAAGTGGGCCTGGAAACATGAGTTTGACTTGTTCAGAAGTCATCACAACAAAACACATCTCTCTTGGGCTATGCAAATTCACTGACAGGTACAAGATAAGTTACTACAGAACTATTTTTCCAGCCATGCTCAGGATCCCCAGTCATGCTGGGTTGCAAGTGCTAGAAATGATTTTGTAGCCAGTTCTTCCATCTGCCCTACAGTAGGCAAGCAGCCAGCCTCCAGGATGATCAACAGCCTCTGGGGCTTATGACTTACCAGCCAATGAGTAATATATTTTCCTGTTTGGTGCTTTGTCGATTGATTTCTTAGAGTGAAAATTGCCAAAGCTGCAACCCACCTGCTAAGACTTTCAGCTCTGCCAAATTATTTTAAAAACATAACCTGAACAACAGGATACACACAATCCAACACCTCACTTGTTATAGAAGAAACTCTATTATCACTATATACTAAGTAATTTAGTAACAAAAATGTTTGTGGAAAGTATCTATTTATACATATAAATGTATACATATACACACTTTATACAATACACACACACACACATATATATGCACACTTAAATACTTCTTTTGAGTTTCTAAACACAGTGAATATTCCCCACTACAATACCTTTTCTACTAATGCCATATTTGTGACTAGCAAGCTAGAATAGATTCAATGAGCTTATGTGAAGGAGCCAGTAATGCCTGTTGTTGATATTAACAAGCTTCAGTGACTGCAGGATGAAATGTTCCAAATATACAGAATGTACCATTCCAGACAGTATCATCTAAATTGTGAACGTTGTTCTTAATAAATGGAAAATTTAGAATCATATTTCAAAATGAATCATATGCTGTGTTTACAGAGTTTGAAAAAAGAGAGGTGGGCATACTTATGTAAACTCCATTTGGCAGAGTGATTAAGAATTGAAATTAGGGAAGTTGATCCTTTTTGCTCATAATTCAGGCTCCATTGTGTACTAACAGATTCCAGCCAAATAAGTTAAACTCCCCATGCCTTTATTTTCTCACCTGCAAAAGGGCAATAAGAATATTACCTCATGGAGTTCTTCTGTGAATTACATGAAATAACAGGAAGAAAGTGCCTGTATCCATTAAGTCTTTGCTAAGTGTCAGCTGTTTTTATCACTACCTTGAACTTAGGCTGCTGGTTCTCACAAGCTCCTCTGGGTCTGATGGACAACCAGAACTAAGGAGAAAATGCTCCCCCACCCCCAGCCTTTTACAAAGGACTGTTGGTAATTCAGCCATGGTGGCAGAGCACGTTGAAGCGAAGGTTGCAGGGATGGAGCTAGCAGCAGACCTCAAAACATCTGGCTGCATCTTCTGGGAATGAAACTCATTGGCATATGAAGGTAAAACATGGTTGAAAAGCTGGATGGGGAAATTTGAATTAATTAATATAACAGGGTATTTTTCATCAATGCCTTTTCAGTCATAATGGGTAGAATAAAAATTATACTGCAATATTATGGCTTAATTAGGTTTTGGGAATATGTGTAAAGAGGAAAAGAAAGGAGAGCGTCAGGTAAGCAGAAATAACTGCTGGTGGGATAAATATTGAATCTGACAGAGAGAGGGTTCTAGTATATTTTGGAAAGCACTTCAAAGACACCAAGGAGTCTTTGGTATTATTTAATAGCTTTATCACCTCCTAAATTCAAAACTGTAGAATATTGATAAGGATGGCTGAGGGAATCAAGTTCTGGGTCAAAAATGTTTGGATATTTTAGAAAGATGAAAAAAGTGAGGAAACTAATTGAAGACAAGGTGGAGAAAACCAGAGCTGTGTTCAATCATATTCTCGTAGTTTTGTTTAGTTCCTTAAGCTCTCTCAAGGTAGTTACTGACTTGGTAGTGGGCAAGCCCACACACTCACATACACAATCCCACCCAGCATATGCTGGGAGCTATCAAAATCAAAAAACCTGTTGAAAATCAACTCTTAAAGGGAGCACTGCTAAGGTTAAAAGGAGAAGTTGAATGTGCAAGAGAGTGTGTCAGGCTGGAAGTGAGGTATCACTCTGTCAGCTGACCCTGCAGGCTCAGCCAGAGCCTCAGAGCTTACGCAGATCCATCCAGAATGCACGGAGGTAACGGCTTAATGTTTTTTACATTTTATTTATTTGAGAGAGAGAGAGAATGAGCAAGGGTAAGGACAGAGGGAGACGTGGACTCCCCACTGAGCAGGGAGCCAGACACAGGGCTTGATCCCTGAAATCATGACCGGAGCCGAAGGCAGATGCTTAACCAACTGAGCCACCCAGGCGCCCCAGTAATGGCTTAATTTCAAAGAGGCAAGACTTCTGAAATGCCACTGAGTTCTAACTGGAACTTCAAAGAAGAAAAATATATAAACACAATGAAGGGGCAGAGGGCAGCCTGGAGAAAGCTCCAGTAAACCAATCAAACAAACAAGAAAAAGCAAAAAAAAAAAAAAACAAAAAAAACAAAACCCTCTCCCTCAGCTGCCCCCCATGTGCAGGTGATACAGAGAGGAGAGGTGAAGCAGAATATGGGTCAAAGACATAACACAAAACTACCTAAACTCTGTGAAAGGCCTTAAAAGAGAAACATATTTACAAGCAAACAAAAGATAACACATCTTTTTTGTTGTTATTAAAAATTCATGGTTAGTCCTAGTTTGTAATTTCCTCTTAGATAAACCAAAATTGTCTTCTTAGTCTAAAATCTTTGCACTATCAGATTCTAATCATACCAAAAAAAAAAAAAAGTTTATTAAGCATCCATGAAACTGTGCTTCATCCAGAAGCACAGAACTGGATGTGGAGGGAATGATTTGCAAGAGACAAGGCCTTGCCCTCACACTCCTTGCAATCTAGGTATGGAGGTTTGATTTGAACATTTAAAGAAAGAAGGTCTCATTTCGTTTTACAAAAGGAGATGTTCAACAAGCATTCAATAATTGCAAAAAGAAAAAAAAAAAAAGGAACTGGATCTTGGGTCTCTGGCTGGCCTGGGCTTGCCTAAAGAAGATTGAAGAGAAAAAGCAATATGGCAGCAGGACTGGTGCAAGGGTGGGATGCAGATAGGTGGAGTCACTAAAAGAAGGCTTTCTAAGTGAGGGGAACACAGTAAGCTAAGATCTGGAGACCAGAAAGTGTAGACCAATGTTCTAGGAAGGAAATGCCAATAGACCAGATGGGCTGGAAGAAGGGTGAGCAGAAGGGAGTGGCATCCAAAATCGGACCTGCTGTACCTACAACTGTCCTGGGTGTTTAGGCTTGGCATGAATAAATCCTCACACTGCTGACTGACTCAAGAGTCTCATTTTAACCTCACAAATGTTTTCATGTTATTATTGCTATAGTTTTTTTAAATTTGAGAGAAGAGAATGCCTTCATATTCCTTAAGAAAATTATATTGCAGGGTGTCTGGAATAAATCATTACCACAGCCAGAAATCCCCTTATAGTAAATTGTCTGATATGCTGTCTTTGCATTACTACTAGATTTATTATTATTTTTTATTTACATGCCTTAGTAGGAGCACATTTTTAGTACACGGATTTAAAAACACATAATTAAAAGCAGGGTGCCTGGGTGGCTCAGTCGGTTAAGTGTGGGACTCTTGCTTTCAGCTCAGGTCATGATCTCATGGTCATGAGTAGGGAGTCTGCTTGGAGATTCTTTCCCTCTGTCCACTACCACTCAAATATTTTTTTAAAAATAAAATAAAAACACAGAATTAAAACCATACAACAAAATGTGTCCCATCCCTAAGGAACAGGATTAAAAAGAAAAGATATTAGCAAAATAGTCCACCACTATCTTAACAGACAGAAAGACAAATAAGACTATCTCTACGATGGAGGTACAAATGTGTTAGTATGTAATGCATGGTAAGAAAAATAACTCAGAACTATCCAATCACAGCATGTCTAAAGAATGTTGCCCTTTGAATTGAAAAGTAACAGCAATGGCACTTGAAGGACTCCACCTCTTCATGGAGAGATTTTTCCTGATTTTCCTCACCATGATAGTTCTGGATTCTATGACAATTGAGGACCTCCCCAGCCTTAGAAATCTATCATACAGGTAGCTTCCTATGACACTGGTCATAAAAGGTGGGGATTAGAAAGAAAAGGCCAAAAACACACTGGAGTCTGTTGTCACTCTAGACTTCATGTAACGGGAGACAGTGAATTTCCTTATGGTTCAAGTCAGTTTGTTTCAGAGTTTTTCTCTCATTTTCAGTCAAAAGTTGAAATTATTTCTAATCACAGTTTAAACATTAAGAAAATGCCATTTTTGAAGTTATATTTACTAGTTGCACAAGTAAATACAAATTCAATACATTGATCATTAAATGCAGTGCAATAATGTATATGTAAATATAGGTATGCATATACAAGGGTTTTCAGGGTGCCCAGCTCTCCATGAGCACTCAGTGAATGCTGTCATTAGCTTTTAATAACTAACATTTGAATGGCCTTTACAGCTTAGAAAGCATTCACTTTTCCCCATTTGATTTTCTCATCATCCCTGGGAGGAGGCACTATTATCCCAGTTGAAAAACTGATCTAAGTGGGAAAATTGATCCAAGAGGATAAATGACTTTCCTGAGTCAAAAGCTAATTAGAAGTACAATCAAAACCATGTCCTTGGCTCCAAATATCTTGCTGTTTCCACTACTCCACATATTTTTTACTATTTTGCCATAATACAGAGAAAGGATCAGAAACAAAAGTCTACTTTGGTGAGTCAAAATGGTTTCCTTATTGACCAATGGAACTTTACAAGATAACAGAGGGGAAAAAAAAAGTACAGAGTTATTACAGAAATCTCCACTGGATATTCAATCAAGAGCTGAAGCAATCATGTTTTCAAAGGCAAAAGTTCAGAGTTAGTTAATGAGGGAACTGGGGACAAAGAACTCGTGTGCCTATTCTGAGAACTTTTCAGAGATTTGCAGCAGAGAGAATGATATCTTAACTGAAAACCCACAACAGCTCTGTAGCAATGGGACGTTCCATTTGTCTTGGACTGTAATGCCTTTTAACATTGCTCTAATTAGAAAAATATATTCTTTATAAAACCCTCTTAAAACTGTGGTCCAGTCTCAAAAAAGTCTTTTTTTTTTTTAAACAAACCAATGAATCCAGGAATCAGAGAAAAAAAATTTTTTTAAATCACTGAGATTCTTTGCTTGTTTTTTCTGAATACTATGAAGAAAATATACTGCATACAGCAATGGTGGTTAATGCACACTGAGCACTGTTCTGTGCTCCTTATATAAATTAACTAATTAAATCCTTGTAATACCCCCTTGAGTAACTTCTGCTGTTTTATCTCCATTTTACAGATGAGGGAATGAGTCCTAGAGAGGCCAAAGAAGTGGGCCAGAATCATGCATCAAAAAAGTGGCAGAGCTGGAGTTCAAACCCAGAAGAACACTATGAGTTCTTCCAACTATACAAAATTTCCTCCATATTACATAAGCCTAAACAGCATCTACTCATGGGATTTAACTTCCTCTAAACAGGCATTGCTGGTCTTAGCCTAAGAGAAGAGGGGCTGAGAGGAGGAAGCCAAGGTTTGAGTTATCCCTGGCTAAAGGCAGTCTTGTGAGTTTCCATTGTCTTTTTGGAGGCCTGCCTCTTCCCATCCATAACCTCCCCTCCCTTCTGACTTCATGGACTAGTAGCCTCAATTCCTATGCAAAAGGGGCTATGTTCTTAGCTTATGTCCCCAACAGAAAAGGACATCCACTATCACACAGGGGTCATAGAGGGATAGCTTCCTTATACAAACTGAGAGAAGGAAAAACCACACCAAAGCAACTATGGGGATAGCTGACAAGCTGACAGCAGGAGAAGACCAAAATAAATCATCATCCTCATCACCTTCAAGTCAGATACCCTCTCATGAAGGGTATAATGTGGGAATACACTCTTTCCTTATAAAACATAAATACTCTGTGTTTGTATTAAGAATTCCACATTTAATGCTCATTTTCATCCAAATGAATTATAAATCAATCACACTAATTCACTGCATATATTTCATTTTTAACTGTAGCCGATGAGGACCAAACTCAAATCTCTGTTCTGCACTCTACATCAAATTTTACTTGCACTTAATTTTTATTTATTTATTTATTTATTATTTTTTTTAAAGATTTTATTTATTTATTTGACAGAGAGAGAGACAGCCAGCAAGAGAGGGAACACAAGCAGGGGGAGTGGGAAAGGAAGAAGCAGGCTCCCAGCAGAGGAGCCTGATGTGGGGCTCGATCCCAGAACGCTGGGATCATGCCCTTAGCTGAAGGCAGACGCTTAACCGCTGTGCCACCCAGGCGCCCCTGTACTGAATTTTTAGAGCATAGTCTTCCTTCCCCAGCCACAAGGAATTATAGATCTAGAGTAAATAGAAGCTTTAGATTGATTAAGCTGAAGGAACATAAGCATTATTTTATTATATGCACTTCCCAGATGATTTAAGTGGATTTATTCAGTGATGTTAAATAGTGCATTACTCTAGCAGCAAATGCAATTTTGCCTATTCTGTATACAAAAGAAAAATTTTAAATACTCTCCTAACCCAGACAAATATAGGACTCCTGTATCAACAGCACTGAAGAGAGGGGCGCCTGGGTGACTCAGTAGGTTAAGCATTTGACTCTTGATTTTGGTTCAAGTCATGATCTCAGGGCTGTGAGATAGAGCCTACCCTGGGCTCTGTACTGGGCACGAAGCCTGCTTAAGATTCTCGCTCCCTCTCCCTCTGCCCCTTCCCCCACCGCACTCATGCACTCAGGCTGTCTAAAACAACAACAACAACAAAAACAAAACAAAACAAAAAAGCACTGAAGAGATCCTACTCAATCAGCTCAATCTTTTCCAACTCCTACAATCACAATCCATTTCTTCATATTTTGAACTCATCTTGATTAAGATTCTTGCTTTCACCTACTAAATATGACCTCAAACTTTTTTCTTTTATAGAGAAAGATTTCTCTCGAACTGAAAAGATGCCCATTCAGGTCCAGAAATAACATTTGTTTTTATTTATTTCTCTTTTTTTTTAAGTTTTTATTTAAATTCCAGCAGAGTTAGCATAACTGTTATATTAGTTTCAGATGTACAGTATAGTGATTCAACAATTCTATACATTACTCATGCTTGTCACAAATGCCTTCCTTAATCCCCATCACCTATTTCACCCATTCTCCCACCCACCTCCCCTCCGGTAATCATCAGTTTGTTCAAAGTTAAGGGTTTGTTTCTTGGTTTGCAGACAACATTTATTTTTAAATTACTATTGCTGGAATAATATACTTTAAAAAATCATGTAGAGAATTGGAAGCACAGGAAAATTTGTTTTACCTTGCTTGTTTTTTAAAACAAGGAATGAAAATGAAAATGCATGTATGTGTGGGTGTCTATTTATATATATGCACACATGTAAGGATGAATATATGTATTTGCAAACTGATGCTCTCAGTAAGCTTGGAAAAGAGTATTCACAAAACAAGTTCCTAAAAATGACATGAGAAGAAGTCTTAAAAGAAAGACCATCTTTGGGTATATGGCCCCATCGACACTATTTTGAGCAAAGGGCCAAATAAGTTTTACATGGCTTAGAGCTTATGTTTTGAGGTTTGAGTATGAATTACCTGAAGCTAAATTATTTTCTGTTACTTTTCTAATTTTCTAAGACAAAATTCCCAAGGCATCTCTTCAAAATTAACTATTTCCTTTAAAATCATAAATTTCCACACAGTGTTTTCCAAAAAAAATAATTGATGTACATTATAAATGCATGAGTACTGTACTCGAATATATAAAAGAACCACATCAACTTTAGTCAGCATGTGGTTCATTAATAATTCAACCAAGTAGACTTCATCATGGTCAAGAAAACAGACATTTAAAAATTAAAGCTAAAATCTCTAATGGACTAATATTACTTTGTGTAAAAGGAACCCTATATTACAAATCCACTTAATTTTTTATTTTTTATTTATTTTTTTTCCAAATTTTTATTTAAATTCGAGTTGGTTAACATATAGTGTAATATTGGTTTCAGGAGTAGAATTTAGTGATTCATCACTTAGATATAACACCCAGTGTTCACTTAATTTTTTAACAAGTAGATTTCATTAGTGATTCATACAAGCTTCTATAAAATAACTAAAATACATTTGGAAAGTTGTGGAAGAGTAAGGTCAAAACCCTGTCCCAAACTTATAAGCACATTCCCATGTGTTATTGCATCTGGTTTAGATAATTATTAACAACCTTGCCTGGTTCTTATACTAAGGAGACATCACAATTCTCTGCTCCTACAAAGCATCAAAGGTGAAATATTTTGCCCCCATTTTCAAAGAAAAGAAAAAATGACAGCAGGACAGGGAGAGGCTCTTATGTAAGCCACAGGTAGAAGATTACCAGGGGCAGAAGACAGATAGCCAACTTGTGAAATTATTTCAGAACAGGAGGAAGCTTGCTGAGAAGAGTAATTTCATCTTTTGGCCCTAAACTTGGGGGGCCTTCTGAGTTATAAAACCTGATGGTTCAACAAATCCCAGAGGATGATTTAACACCTCTGATTGAACTTCGTCACTTTAATCCATTAGTCAGATGTGCAAAGGAAGTTTTCTAATCCACCCTACAATATTAACTACCCCACTCCTATCAAGATGGTAGGTTCCTGAGTTAGCTCACTTCCTTGACTTTTTTTTTTTTTTTCCTTTGCTGTGATCATTAAATCATCAGTTGGGGTTGACAGAGATATAACTTGAAATACAAAACAGTCCTCCTTTTTTCACTGATATAGAAACTAGCTGCTTAGCTTCCATGCAGCCCTCCTTTACATGCCCAACACCAAATCTGTGAGGGCATGTCTCTCTCTGAGGGGGTGAAGTTGTTCTGTATTTTCCATCAGCTCCCATGGAAAATCCCTCTGCAACCAGGGTTTCTAGAGTATAACCAACTCAGCCACTTATGAATACTTGACAAGAACAGTGCTTGTCAAAAGTAAGCATGCCTGAGAATCACTGGGGAGGCTTGTTAAAATGTGGATTTCCAGGAGTGGAGTCTGAGAATCTCCATCTCTAAGAAGCTTCTAGGCCCACTTTGAGAACCACTGACATAGAGGCAGACTCTCAGACAGAAGGAGAAAGATATTTCTCAGAAAGATGTGAGTTCGCTGAAAGGTTTTGTTTTAAAATATCACATATTCATTTTCATGATAACCTTTTCAAATGATTATGAGTGTTTCTTTTAGGCTGAACTAGTTGGGTAAGTATATCCTACCTGACTGCCAAATAAACCATGCATGTATGCAGCTAGGGAGCCCCAGACTTCAAACAGCATGCGAAATCACCTACAGACATACCATCCCCGACCCTACAAGCCCATGGGGCCCCTGAACTTGACAGTGGGGCCTTCTCTAATCTTTTTCATTAATAGTACCTTCTAGAAGGGACATTATAAAATAATTCAGGAGTGACGGGAGGTAGGGGTAGGGTAAATATAGAAAGCATAAAGAAAAATATTTTGTATAATCACATAGACTCTATGAAGAACTATTCCAATTCCTTCCACACTTCTATATTTTCATGTCCTACTTTGATTTGCATTATTTCATAAGAATTTTCCCAAAATTAAAATTGTTTTTAATGGTGTATGATTCTTTACCTTATAAATATGTCATAATATTTTAACCATTTCTCTATCACTGTATATGTATATTTGGACTGTTTTTGATTTATCACTATTATATAGTATATACATACTATTACATTTTGATAAATATCTTTGGGCATATTTTTTCCTGCATTTTGGATAATTTCCTTTATATAATTTTTTTATAAGATTCATTTATTTATTTGGGTGGAAGCGAGCAGATGGAGAGGGAGAGAGAAACTTAAGCCCTGACACGGGTCTTGATCTCATGACCCTGAGATAGCAACCTGAGCCAAAATCAAGAGTGGAATGCTTAAGTGAGTGCACCACCCAGGTTTCCCTCCTTTAAAGAAATTTCTAAAAGTATAATGGTTATGTCAAAAATAAGAACATCTTTAGAGTTTTTGATACATATAGTAAAACTATGCCATAGCATGCCAAGTAGCATCCTCAGTGTAAGGTTGAGGAAATGACCAGGGCCAGCCAGCCTAGAGAGCCAGCAGGGAATCCCAGGTATGATGCAATCCACCCCTGTCCAGGCTGTGGTTTGGCACTACCAGGTCATGTTTGTTTGCTCTGATTTAAATTTCTATTGCAATGATTCTAGCTCTTGTGCTTAAATGGGAATTCCAGAACAGTAGTGATGATGCCAAAATCTCCCACTTCTTCCATCTAAGTTAGGACACTACTACAGATTATGGCTGCTGCTTCCCCAACCGGCCTGACCCTACATCTACATCCCCTCAACCCTTCTTCAGATATGTGTCCCCAGCTTCTACCACCTGGATCACTGCAATAACTCCTAACTAGCACCCCCTGGCTCTTCCTATCTGTTCTCAATTAATTGCCCGAAGGATCCTTTTGAAAACATAAATCACAGTGTTTACCTCTTTTGCTCAAAATCCTGAAACTGCTTTGTTGCACTTAAAGTAAAAGTCAAGATTACTGCATGGCCCTTCATGATTGGATTCTGCTTTACCCCTCCAACTTCATCCTCTATTCCCTCTCTCTGGCTCACTGTGTCCAGCCACAATGGCCTCCTGCTAGGTCCGATACATGTCTCTGTAGTTACTATTTCACTTCATGGAATGGTCTTCCCCAAGGTATCTACTTGGGAAATTCCTCACTTCTTTTATGACTTTATCAAATACTATGTTCTTAATGAGGCCTATTCTAACTACTCTAATAAATACTGATTTTCCCCATCCTGGTCCCAAATGTTTGGTCCCTCTGATTCTTCATTTAAAAAAAAAATCCATTATATTTATCACCTTTTAGCATACTATGTAATTGAGTTATTTATTATGTTCACTACCTATTATCTGTAAACTCCACTAGGACAGTGATGTGTTTTGTTAACTGATATTTCTCACACACCTAGAATAGTCCCTGACACATAGTAGGAACACAACAAATATTATTTTAAAGGACTTTAGCCTGTACCAAGTTGAGAGGAGGGGCTGGGTAGAAAACAGTATAATCATCCACCAAATTATAGTCTAATTCATGTTGTTATCACATTATTTTGGAGATTCACTGTTTTCCCAATTTGTTCTCCAAAAAAGTTGAAATGGTTTACCTTACCCAGGAGTGTGTAATAGTCCTCACCTCTACTGTGCCCTGGGTGCCTTCTGGTCTTCATTCTTGGGCCACTTCTGGCTATTCCTGCACATGCTTGGTCTTGGGGATGGAGTAAAAGGAGAACTTCTTCCATATTGTCATGATGCACAGCTTTCTCTTGCTTATCCTTTTAGAGCCCTATCCTGGTCCTCTCCCAATGGAAGTGAAATTTTAAGTCCCCTCCAACCCAACAATTTTCTTCCAAGATAGGCGAAAGATCACATATTATTTACTTTTAAATCTCATATTATTTACTTTTAAAAATGGGTAAGGGAATGCACATTTAAGAATATATGGGGAAGGAAGGAGAAGGGAAAGTACAGTAAGTTGATTAGAATTAAAAATTAGTACATTTCATAAATTAAAATGGTCTAAAACAGATAAAATGTACTTTATATCAGTTTATCCAATAAGGTAAAAAAATTAATGATTTTATATATATAAATGTCTGAGTTTGTGTATAGAGGTGGGATGTCTGAACTTATTAAAAAATTCCAATTTTAAAGTAAACAACATCACTATAGGAGACTAGCAAAGATAAATGCTGTTATCAAGATATGTATCTGTAAAGAAATTTCTTAAGTGACCAAACTTATCACATTTTTTTCCAAAATAACTTTCTCATTTTGTTCTGAAAACAAGTCTAAATGTATTTTTATCATCTCCAGAAAATATGAAAAATGGTCCTGATGTCTTATCTCATCTATCACTTTTACAATTAAGAAAAGGTAGTTTCTTCTTTCATATTTGTTCTCTAGAAGAAGATAAAAAGAGGCCAAGATGACGCAACAAATCAAGCAGCTTGGGTCTGAATGTGATGGATATAAAAACATCACAGGGTATATCAAGAACCTAAACACAATTACTAAAAAGGAAATGGGGACAATATTAACTCCCTGAGAGAAAGCCTACTAAAATCTAAGTCACTGAGTAGCTCTTGTATGATTGGTACAAACCCTAAAACTCTCTTCCAAAACATCCAAGACTTGGGGAAGGCCACCATATGTCACATTAATGGAACCCCTGCTCCCTTGTTGCCTGCATGAACTCTGATTAACAGAAGACATGCTATGAATGATACAAGTGATTACGCTACATAAGTTAGGACACAGACAGGTCAGGGCTTGATTAGATTCTGGGAAAAAACACCTCTTCTCTCCTGGGGCATGGCTGTCCACTGCACAGCAGTCATCTGTTAAATAGAGGTATATTTCCTCATGGAGGTTACCAAGCACCAGTTTAGAATTTAACACCTACCTTCCCAGAGCTGCCTTAAAATCTACCCCTTATATCACTTCAAATAAAAATGAGAATGAAAGCATAAATGAGAAGGCTAACTTTAAAATAAAAATGAATGATTTAATATGATGGAGAAGCCCAAATGTGACAAGGCATGGACAAACACAGATGTGTTTCTAGCCTTAGCCATGACACGATTTTGCAATTTCCACTTTGCAAATAATTTTTACTGAAAACCTCTTCTCTTATACCTTGAAATGTCATTGACTTTGGTCAAATGTTCAGATTTACAAGGTACAAATATGGAACTCTGGCAAAATAAGGGAAGTGATACATTCCTAGCCAACCAGAACTATCAACAACAAGGACCAGTGGGGTGAAATATCTTATCACAACCTTACACCTTTAGACTTCTATTGTCAGGTTTTTAGGTTGTAGTTAGCATCCATGTCTGTCTACACTAACAGCTACCACCACAGAAAGGCCAACATTTTTATCAACCAGTATCAAGAACTAACAACCTGACTTCCTGTGAGAGAAAGTCTCATGAATGCCTTTTTATGTATAGGCGGTTTGAATACTCTTTGTAAACAAAGTCAGGCTCTCAACTGGGAAATATCTGATCCTTATTTTCAAGGAAATAAGACAAAGACTTAACCTATATTGCCTTCTGTTTTGATATGCCTGGGGTTTATCTAATATATTCTGTAATTGTGGTTGAAGACCAACAACACCTTTTCTACCTGTGTTGTAGTTAATGACTTTGAGAGTGAGATGTATTCAAAAATTCCAAGGACAAAAATGATCTCTTCAAAAGGCACCAGTTTCTCTGTTGGTGTTTTCAATGTCCTGATCAATGTCAGGTCATGTGATAGCACAAGAAGATAGTGGCTGAGGAGGCTGCTATTTCAATTTCAACCATTTAATATCTGGACTATCAATTAAACAAGAGAATTTGAGAGCTTCAAAAGTAAAGGCAGGGTCTGTGCCATCAAAACATGTATAGTGTTTTTGGTAAATCAAGACATACATATGGAAAGCTCATACAAGACAGTGATTATCCTACCAATATATATAGCAACAAGAGAACATTAATGGTTCACAGGAAGATTACTTGAACTGAGGTGTTATAAACAGTCTCACAGAGGAGATGAAATCTGAAGTTTGTTATTGAGTATGGAAAGATTTTGTATAAAATTAAAGACTGAGCATGAAGAGAAAGAATTCAGGTTATACCTGAATTTTTGGTTATATATATCTCAGCATATTGTATATTGAAAATTGTACTTCCCTACAGGAATAAAAGCCTGAAGTCTTTCTAAGCACAGAACAAAACGAAGCCAAAAAAGTCTCTATTTTTAAAGAATTATTTCAGTTTTATAATACATTGATTAAGATTATTTTAGAGAAATTTAAACAAACCAGAACAACCTTGACATAACCAAGATGGCAACACTGGACATTCCTGACTCCCTCTTCCCATGGATGTACCAAATGTCCGGTTATGAAAGGATCATTTCCTTCTGAGAGAAATCTAGAAACAAGTTGAATGACTCCTACACATCAGACAACTGACACCACCCACACTGAAATGGATAGGGAAGGCTGAGAAATGCTCTCACCATAAATCCATCTCCACACAGCCCTTAGAATCAGCAGCATACGTCCAACTCCCATCTTCTTCCTAAGGAGTGAAGGATTTGGACCACACATCTAGCACCCCCAACTTTTAAGGCTGTCATCCAAGGGACAGAGCCCAAATCACCTATCACTGAAAGCCAAGAGGGCTTGCATTCACGAATTCCACAGGACTATAAAGGAAGTTGCTAAACTGGCACATGAGCACTCACATGGCAACACCCCCACATGCATACTACAAGAAAATAAAATGACAGGCAATAGCTCTCATAAACACAGATGCAAAAATTAACAAAATACCAGCAAACTGAATTCAATGGTATATTAAAAGGATCATACGACATGATCAAATGGGATTTATCCCTGGGATGCGAGATAGTTCAACATATACAAATCAATAATGTGATATACCGCATTAACAAAACAAAAATAAAAATTATGTGATCATCTCAGTAGATGCAGAAAAAAAATCTGACAAAATTCGGTATCTTTTCAAGATAAAAACTCTCAAAAAAAAGGTATAGATGGAACGCAACTCTACATAATAAAGGCCATAAATGACAAATCCACTGCATATATCATATCCAATGGTGAAAAACTGAAAACTTTTCCTCTAAGGTCCAGAACAAGACAAAAATCTTGGCCCAATCTTGCCACTTTTACTCAACATCATACTGGAAGTCCTACCCAGAGCAATCAGGCAAGAAAAAGAAATAAAAGGCATCCAAACTGAAAAAAAGAAGAACTAAAATTGTCTGTTTGCAGATGACAATTATGTTATTATAGGTAGAAAACCCTAAGACTCCAACAACAACAACAAAAATGTTAGAACTAATGAATAAATTTAATAAAGTTGCAAGATACAAAATCAATGTACAAAAAATCAGTTGCTATTCTAATACTAACAACAAACCATCAGAAAGAGAAATTAAGAAAGCAATCCCATTTATAAAGCATCAAAAAGAATAAAATGTTAGTAATATATTTAACTCAGGAGGTTAAAGATCTATATACTGAAAAGTATAAGACATTCTTCAAAGAAGGTGAAGAAGACACAAATAAATAAAAAGATATTCCATGCCCATGGAGTTGAAGAATTAATATTGTTACAAAGTCTGTATAACCCCAAATCCTGTACTGATTCAATGCAATCCCTACCAAAATTCCAATGGCATTTCTGCAGTAACAGAAAAAAAAAATCCCAAAATTCATAGAGAACCACAAAAGACCCCAAATAGTCAAAACAATCTTGAGGAAGAGCAATGCTAGAAGCATCACACTCCCTGATTTTAAACTATATTACAAAGTCATAGTAATCAAAATAGTATGGCCCTGGCAACAGACAAAGACACATAGACCAATGGAACTGAATTGACAGCTCAGAAATATATATATTTCCCTCTCTCTCCATATATATATATATATAGTCAGTTTATTTCCCAAAAAGGAGCCAAGAATATTCAGTGGGTAAAGGACAGTCTCTTCAAAAAATGCTGTTGGGAAACTAGATAGCCATATGCAAAGGAATGAAGCTATCTCTATCTTACATGATAAACAAAAATCAACTCAAAATGGGTCAAAAAACTGAATGCAAGACCTGATAATATAAAACTCCTAGAAGAAAACATAAGGAAAAACTTGTTGACGTTGGTTTTGGCAATTTTGTTTTTTGATTTGTCCACAAAAGCAAAAAATAAATAAGTGGGACTATATCAACCTAAAAAGATTCTATACAGCAAAGAAAACCATGAACAACATGAAAAGGAAACCTATGGAATGGGAGAAAATATTTGTAAAATATATGCAATAAGGAGTTAATATCCAAACTATACAAGCAACTCACAGAACTCACTAGCAAATAAGTAATTAACCCAATTAAAATGTGCAAAGAATCTGAATAGACATTTTCCCAAAGAAGACATTCGAATGGACACCAGGTACATGAAAAGTTGTTTACCATCACTAATCATCAGGGAAATGTCAATCACTACCACACTGGGATATCACTTCAGCCTGTTAGGGTATTTATTATCAAAAAGATAAGAGATAACAAATGCTGGTAAGGATGTAGAGAAACCGGAACCCTTGTACAATATTAGCAGAAGAGTAACTGGTGCATTCATTATGGAAAAGAGTATGGAGA
Organism: Ailuropoda melanoleuca; assembly: GCF_002007445.2. Classification (NCBI taxonomy): domain Eukaryota; kingdom Metazoa; phylum Chordata; class Mammalia; order Carnivora; family Ursidae; genus Ailuropoda; species Ailuropoda melanoleuca. Next base: position 84,964,602 of record NC_048230.1, on the reverse strand, counting down.
TGCCTCAAGAAATCTAAAAGAGAACTACCATATGATCCAGCTATTCCACTTCTGGGTATATATTCAAAGAAAATGAAATCATTATCTTGAAAAGATATCTGTACTTTCATGTACACAGCAGCATGTTCATGATAGCCAAGGTATGGAAGCAACCTAAGTGTCTGAGAATGAATGAATGGATAAAGAAAATGTGAGATTAAAAGTTAATTAGTCAATCAATTAAAAATGAGATATTATATATTATATATAGTTATATATAAGCATTTATAAAAATAATTATATATATAAAATATATTGGAGACATATATGAAATATATTTTTAAAAGAAGGGAATTCTGTTATTTGTGGCAACATGGATGAATCTGGAGGGCATTATCTAACTGAAATTAGCCAGACAGACAAAGACTAATACTGCGTGGTATCACTTATATGAAAATTTTTTTTAAAAAATGAGAACCCTTAGAAATGGAGCAGAATGGTGGTTACCAAGGGCTTGGGGGTTAGAAAATGGGAGAAAGGGTACATGTTTTAAATAATAAGATGTCTAAGTTCTTAGGACTAAGTTATAGCATGGTGATTACAGCTGATACTACAGAATCAAGTATACAATAGTTAGTACTGTACTGTGTAACCGCAGCCTGCTTGAGAGAGGAGGTAAATGTTCCCACACACACAAAAAAGGTAAGTTTGTAAGGTGGTGGATGTGTTCATTAACTTGATTATGGGAATCCTTCCACAACGTATATGTGTATCAAATCAGTGACTTGTACAATTCAAATGTATTATAATTTTATTTGTCAGTTATATCTCAATAAAGCTGAAAAAATTAAAATAAAAACAATGGAGAAATTATTTCCTGGAGCATTGGTGCAATTCACTGTATAGATCTTGTTTCAGATCATGTTGAAAAGAAGCACAAGCATGCACAACACAGAAAAAGTCCTTAAATCCTATTTAGGTATTTTTTTTTAAATAAAGGCAAAGGAATAAACTGGAAATAACAGAGAAATTGGATGCACAAGGCCTACATTGCAGTCTTGAGTCTATCTGTTCAAGTGTAGCCTGGGGGTGAAGTTAAAGGAAAGAGTTTGATGTGAGTAGAAATTGGGGATACAATCTGGGGACTTCTGTAATGGTCTAAATAAGAATATAAACTAGCATCATAAAAGTATCCACTGGGGAGGCAGCGACAGATGATAAAAATACATATGAAGTAGAATCAACAAGATTTATAGAATCAATTAAACAGAATGCAGGTCGATGGAGGGAAGTGGGAAAAGAAAGGTTAAGGGTGATGACTCAGAGGTTTATGGTTTGGGCCAAAGGAAGGATGGTGGCATCATTTACCAAGATAAGGAATATTTGCAAAGGAACAGCAATTGGTAGGGACAAAATTAGTTCAGTTTTAGACCCAATGGATTGAGAATCTTCATATTTTTTAGTCCTTACAGAAATAAATAATTTTTTCAAGGAAAAGAAAATCAAATAAGTCTGAAAGTTTTTGACCATTTCAACATTGATAGATGAAATATATTATATGTATTTTTATTGTAAAAGTTGAATACTGTGTGTTTGTTCCTGCAAGTTTTACAGACTTTACTTTAAAGAATGGAATTCTAATGCAAGCCACTGGTCCTGTCAAATACCTCTGTCAGTAATGGCAGAAAAGTCAAGAATAAAGGTTTGAAGCTGCCAAGGAATTGGACCATTTGTCAAGAGGAAACAAAGGGAGCAAACTGCCAGGGACTACCCCCTTGTGCTCAATGAGGGACAAAGGTAAATTATGCAATTTACCAGTGTAGGATGGCAAAGTGTCAATGTCAACACATAGCATTATTCTGGTTGAAAAGTGAGCCCCAAGCTCTTATTTTATATTTGAGCGCACTGGCAACCATGGAATCACAGGGCTCATTAACAAAGAAGTAGAACTAGAATTTAGATCTGACTCCTCAGACAAAATGATTTTTCCTCGATGCCAAATTCCATTTCTTATAAATATGTTTCATGGATTCACAGTCATATTCCTAGAATGCACACCTTGTTCATGCTTAGTTACCAAGGCAGACTCCGTCACAACAGAAAAGAAAGACCCCTTAGGTTTTATACAACTGTAAATAATCCACCACTAAATAAAAGATAAATTTAGGGAAAATGGGTCACAATTGCTTTTAAGAAGGTCATTCTTACTCTATACAAATATGTAACCAAAAACCACAGGAAGAAATAGTTCATAAGACTAGAGTTACTTTCACTAAAAAAGCTCACTCATTACCATAAACGAATAATTAACTCAAGCTTAGAAGGGTTAGGGAGGGCAGATTTTGGTTTTCAACCCTTCTTCCACTTAACTGTCTTGGGATAAAAAGATTTCAGCATGGAACTAGGATTGTCCCTAAAGTTTTCCGATCAATTGTATTTTATTTAGAGATTCACATTGTCAGTATTAAGCAAAAATGATTTTTATCCTTTGTGGTTCCACTTCTGTGAATCATTACTCAGTCTAATAAAAAGGAAGGCGTAATGTATACATGATACATATTCCCCTCCTCTACTGGCCTCCAAATCTTTTTCTACAACATACTCGAGGAAATTACTATCAATTCACTGGTATATAAAATTAAACCCATTTGCCATCTTTGATTAGGTTGAACCCACTGGCTATTGTTTTATATATAAAAAACGTATTTCCCAAACTTCATGATCTGCAAAACCACTTGAAGAAGCATGAAGCTGAGACACTAACAATAGATTAGAATAAATTTTAACCCCCAAAGTTCCAAGATCATGTATAGTGACGTGATCTAAGAACAACTAATCCATTGAAAAATGAAAAATCACATCATTTACTATCACCACACATATATATCATACATGAAAATTGATTTGCTTACTCCCTTGAAGGCAAAAAAAAATGTTTTCTCAGTGTCTTTACAAAAATTAATGTACATCACAAACACTTTCCAATATATAACTAATACAATCAAGGAGAACATTTAATTAGCAATTAGCCTGATTAACATTCCTTGGAGACTAATTTGTTTTACCAGATGGCCTTCATAAGCATAATTCTTAGAGGATTTCTTTAAAAATCAGCTAAGCTAATTATAAGATGTAGGAAGAGACAGAAATTTTAACAATCAAACCAAGAATAAATTAAGATCAAGTTGTAAGTCTTTAAAATATGACTGGGAAGCAGAGAATGGCAAAAGGGAGTTTGTGGGCCTGCCCAGTGAGGACACAGAGCCAAGAACTAGGGACAGTTTGTTGAGAAGGCAAAATCCAGGGACTGAGTCATATAGAGGCTAGAGGTGAGCAAGCTACATAAGAAAAGCAAATCCCAAATTAGACACTGGAAACTAATCTGGACCAAAGCCAAGGGAAGTTCCAAAGCACAAAAGAAGAAAAGAGAAAGCAGGCACAGAGCCCAGAAAGAATTCTGCTGAATACTGCCTGGCAGCCACATCAACTGACTTTGCCACAGGGCCACAACTAATGGTCTTTCCTCAGGCATGCATTTTGAGACACATTTCCAAAAGCTATGATGGATTCTCTCTCACCCACAAAGAAGTGAGCTCACACTTATTGAATTCATACTTTTATCAGACACTGAACTAGTAGATTCATTACATTATCCAGAGTGGCTTTGTCCTCACCAAAATCTTTCCCCCCCCTCCTGACACACACTGTTAGTCTACATTTCTCAGCCTTTTTGCAAGCAGGCACTACAATGATATTGAGTTACGGCCAATGGAATTTAGGGAAAAGTGGTGCTATCTAGTATCATTTGACAAAAACCTTCCATTAGTCATCCACCATATCTTCATCCACTGGCTGGTTGACAGAAGAGAAAATACAAGGACCTAGAGTGGGTCCCTGATGGCCACAGCTAATGTTCCCCTACTCATGAATGTTCACAGTGGACTGTTATTGCATTAATACAAAAAATAAATTCTTCTTGTGTTAAACCACATATTGGGAGATTAGCTTGCTATTGAAGCTAGCTCCACTAAGACACCTATTTATCTAATTTAACAAATGCAACAATTTGTGGTAGTGGTATTTTCATCCTAGCCTATCTTAACATAAGTAAATCAGGAATTTAGACCCAACTCTGTCATACTAAAATCTATTCCTTCTCACCAAGTACTTTAGTAATCAATATATGAAAAAAAAAAGGAAGACATATACTTTATTTTGTTTTTTGAATTAGGTTCACATAACAAATTAACTAATTTAAAGTGAACAAGTCAATGGCATTTAGTACATTCAAAATATCATATAATTACCGCATCCAACTAATTCCAAAATATTTTCATCACCCCAAAAGTAACCCTGTGCCCATTAAGTAATTATTTCCCATGTATCCCTATCTTATCCCCTGGCAACCAACAATCTGATTTCTGTCTCTGTGGATTTACATAGTCTAGATATTTCATACAAATTGGATTATATGATATGTGACCTATTCGTGTCTGGTTGCATTCACTTGGCATAATTGTTTTGAGGTTCAACCACAATGGAGCAGATATCATTATTTCATTTATTTTATAGCTGAAAACTATTCTATTGTATACCACAATTTGTTTATGCATTCACCCACTGGATTATTTCCCCCTTTGTCTATTGTGAGTAGTTCTTAATGAACATGCATGTATATATACTTAAGTAACCTGTCTGTTCTTTTGGGTATTTCCTTAGAAGTGGAAATTCTGAGTGACATGTAATTTTATTTAGCTTTTGGAGGAGCTCTCAAACTGTTTTCCACAGCAGTTGTACATTTCACATTCCTATCAGAAAGATAAAAATGTTTCCATTTCCCCATGTCCTTACCAACACATTATGCCTTCCTTTGTATTAGACTGATACACCACCTCATATCTACTGTAATTTTAATGAAAATAACAGCTGCAATTAACAAGTATTGGTGAATCTCTTGGATCATATATTTTTATCAGTTCTGACAACTGCTGCCTTTTGGAAAGTTTAATTAACATTTAAAATAATTTCTGATGAAGCAGGACTTAGTCCTCTCATTTTGCTGTTTTCTGTATGTCTTACACTACTTTGTTCCTCACTTCCTCTATTATTGCTTTGATTTGTGTTTAATTGGCTGTTATCTAGTGTGACATTTCCCATTTTCTTTTTTGTATATTCTTAGATATTTTCTTAGTGTTTGTCATGGGGGTTACATTTAATATCCCAAATGTATAACAATCTATTTTTAATTGATACCATGCTTCAATATCATATTAAAACTGCTCCTATCCAGCTCCAGACCCTCTTTATGTTATTATTGTCACAAATTTTATATATCTTTATTCACGGTGTCCCCATTGACACAGATTTATAATTTTTATGCACTTTTTTTAATAGTGTCAGAAATAAAAAGAGGAGTTGCAAATCAAAAAACAATAACAGTAATTTTTTTAAAGATTTTATTTATTTATTTGATATAGAGAGAGGCGGCAAGAGAGGGAACACAAGCAGGGAGAGTGGGAGAGGGAGAAGCAGGCTTCCTGCTGAGCAGGGAGCCCGCTGTGGGGCTCGATCCCAGAATGCTGGGATCATGACCTGAGCCAAAGGCAGACGCTTAACAACTGAGCCACCCAGGCACCCCTAACATTGGATTTTTAATTCACCTTTAGAGGGTTCTTTATTTCTTCAAATGACTTTTATTATCTAATTTTCTTTCATTTCATCATGAAAGTCTCCATTTAGTATTCCCTGTAGAGCAAGTCTACCAGTTATGAACTTTTTCAACTTTTATCTGGGAATGTCTTTATTTCTCTTTTATTTTTTGAAGGATAATTTTTCCAGGTATAGAATTCTTGGTTTGGGGCGCCTGGGTGGCACAGCGGTTAAGCATCTGCCTTCGGCTCAGGGCGTGATCCCGGCGTTGTGGGATCGAGCCCCACATCAGGCTCTTCCACTATGAGCCTGCTTCTTCCTCTCCCACTCCCCAGCTTGTGTTCCCTCTCTCGCTGGCTGTCTCTATCTCTGTCGAATAAATAAATAAAACCTTTAAAAAAAAAAAAAGAATTCTTGGTTGACAGGTTTGTTTTCCTTTCAGCACTTTAAATATACCATCCCACACCCTTCCAGTGTCCATAGTTCCTGATGAGAAATTTACTTAATCTTATTGAAGATCCCTTGCATGTGAAAGATCACTTCTCTTTTGCCACCTTTAAGATTCTCTCTTTGTCTTTGTCTTTGGACAATTTGGTTATAATGTGTCTTGGTGCAAATGTCTTTGTTTATCCTTCTTGGAGTTCATTGAGCTTCTTGAATGTGTAGATTTATAGCTTTTATCAAATTTGGTAAGTTTAGCCATTGTTTCTTCCAGTATTCTTTCTGCCCCTTTCTCTCTCTCATACTTCTGGGATTCTCATTTTGCATATGCTGGTATGCTGGATGGTTTCTTAGGCCTTGCACATTATTCTTCATTTTCTTTCTCTCTGACTCTTGTATTAGATAATTTCATTGACCTATCTTCAAGTTCACTGTTTCTTTCCTCTGCCTACTTAAATCTGATATTGAAACCCTCTGCTGAGATTGGCTCTATGTTGGGGCACTCCTTCAATGCTTAGCCATGCTGTTTAGAACTCTACCTTACCTTCACCTCCTGCTTGACAAAGCCAATAGACCATTTAGAGGTGAATACTTAGGGTCTTCTCAGTTCTCTTCTGAGCATGTGTAGTGACAGGGCATGTCTGTGGCTTTCTAATTTCTCCAGTATACACAGGCACTTTTAAATGGCCTAATTTCTTGAAGAAACTCCTTTCCCAGCTTTTCCTCCCAGGCTTTCAGTGCTGTATCATTTGCCTCAGCTATAATCTTTTCTCTCAAGTGCTGTAGGTCATTCATTTGTCTTGCATAGTTTTTGAGAAATGCCCACTGCCTTTTCATCCTAAGTGAGTTCCAAGTTATGCAAAACAAAGACAAGCACATCACTCCTTCAGGTAGCTCCCAGACAGGTAAATAGATAAACACAATTCTTTCAGAATACAGTCTTATTTTTTTTCCCTCCAGAATCAGGGAGCAACGTCCTTCACTGGGAACAAGAGTTTCAGGAATTCCACCAACCTGGGGAAGGGAGTGTGGCCAGGACAAGTAAAAACACCAAGAAGCTTTTCTACCACTTTTAAGTGCCTTTTTCTTGATTCAACATTCATTTGGTTGCTATAAAGATTTGACTGTTTTCCAGAGTTGTGACAAGGCTGATTCTGACAGATTTTGCTTGGTTTTTCAATGTTGATGTGATGGACAGGCCCTTGGATCTACATTCCCCTCCATCTTGGCTGATGCCATTCAACATGTGGTTTTCAACATGACACTAGGTAAAAACATATTGATCCTAAATGAAGCCATATCCTTGATCTAGATATTCCTTATTACCACATAATTATCAATTTAGGTAGTGCATCATAGAAATCACCTAATTAGAGTCCCCAAATAAACAGAATGTGAAAAACAAATAAAACACAGTTATGGGACAGGTTTGAAGATGAGTTTTAGTCAGAAAACAAATTTTTTTTTGTTTGTTTTTTGCAAATAAATAAGAAAAAAATGTATTTCTTGGTACATTATTGGTGGGGAAAAAAAGGCCACATTCAGGAATCCGAGCTTTAGAATATCTACTAAATATGGATATTTAGTGATTGTTCCAGGATATGCATATACTTTTATTTATCTCCTTCACAACCCACATCTCCACCCTACTCAGCGGAGGAGGTAGTGGTGGGCAGGAATTTAGTGAGCCACTGAACACACCTTATTCTTTAACTTTTTCATTAAAATAAGTGAGAAGAAAGCCCCTAGAGAAGGAGAGAACACCAGACGTATCCCCATAAAACAGGAGGGAAACACTGCAGGCATTACTCAAATGAGAAATCTACTTCAGTTATTGCATTTCAATTTTTGAAAGGCAACCAGTCTACATTTTTTTCTAGAGTTAACATTTTTCTTTCAGAAAATTAAGTTCTGACCTATATTATGGAGCAAATGATAAAAGCATGGTATAAATTTATTCCTGATCTCACTTGATAAAATAACAATGTTGAAGTTTTATATATAGATACACATGTATACACATATATACATATATACATACTCTTATATACACATTATATACACAGGTATATGTATGTATTTACAACCATATGTGTCATGCTGCTTGTACTTTCTTCTACCCTTACAGTTATTTTCTACACAAACTTAAGCATAAATGAACTAGTATACACACAACATACATTCCTTTTAATTTAATAGAGAAGCATACTATGCACACCGTGCTGTACATTGCTATAAGCTCTTCTAAGACACTTTGAACACACACACGACCATATATTAACGTCGCTGTGTGCCTCTCACAACGAACGCTTCAACGATTACCAAGGTATCTCATCTATGACACAGCCTCTCCTCTACTTCCTAAAACATTGGGTCCTTTTGAAGCAAATGCCAGTCACCCTGTTATTTTATTTACAAATATTTCTGATTATCACCCTGAAAGAAGACTTTAAAAATCAAACAAATCATCCCTGAACAAATAAACAGCAATTCCTACATATCACCAATATCCAGTGTTTCTGAATTTCCAATTGTATCAAAAGTGAGTTTCTTTGTGTATATATTGTTATGACACTGTGCAAGTGTGTCTGAAGGACAAATTCCTGTAGGTCTTTTCCTTAAGTGTTTCAAAGATTTTTTTCCCCCTAGTTTGTCTTTTTTTCCTTAACTTTGTTACACTTTTTCAATATTGCATTTTTTCACTTATGCACAGTCACCTTATCTGTATTTTTTAAATTATTTTTTGGTTTATTTAAATTATTTGATTATATTTTGTTGGTCCCTAAAATGTATTTTCTGAAATATAACTTATAATAACAGGAAATACAGAACACTAATTTGTTAACCATTTCCTGTTATTGTTTGGAATATTTTTTTTGATACTGGACATCATTGCTCAGTGCAACTTTGAAATAATGCCATTATTTGCATCATTAATGCTACTGGTTAACCATTATTGTATAGTTATCAGCATGTACCCTAAAACCTATATAAGGAAATAATTTGTAATATAGATTTTGCTTTCTACCTGAATTTTTCAGAATTTTCTTCCAAATTCTTGGCCCCACTATTCTATTCTTATTCCCTTGGTACTTTGGAAATATCTTTTGCTCTGGTTTACTGGGCAGTAAAATGCATGGAAACTGAAACCATGCTGGCCACTACTTACTGGCCACTATTTAGTGAAATATCTTAATATTTCCTCTAAATGCCTTTGGTCACATAACTACATGTATGATCTCTTGGGATATACTGAAAAACGGGTGGCTGAGAGTTGACCTTCCTGTTTGGACTGAGAATTCCTTTGTGTTGTCTGATTAGTGATGAGGGAGGAGGGCCATTCACCAAACTCTCTCTGGTTGATTGGATTTCACCTTTGCCTTATCTGAGAAACTTTGTTTCTGCAAGATGTTGTAATCACTAAGGATCTAACTTGATTTTTAAACACAGTGTTGTCCTCTGAATCCATGCATGTATGTGTCAATACATGTTTTCTCTCCCCTCAGTTCCTGAAAGCTGATTAACATTTCCTGAATTTGTTGCTGAAGATTTTTTTTCTGATTTGCATCATTCTCTTTCTTACTATAGTTATGCCTTTAAGCAAACTACTTACATCAGAGACCAAAAACACACTTAGCTATGATTGGCAGGCCTCAAGGAAATAGGATTCATTTTGATTGGATTGAGACCAAATGAGTACAGTTTTAGAGCTTAAGGTGAGTCTGGCTAGTTTAAAGAAAGCTGGTCAGACAGCAAGAAATCCAAACTTCAGAGCAAACTATTTGAGACCCTCAATTTTGAGTCCAAACCCTATTTCCAGCTTCACAAACTGTCCTTCTTACCTCTCCACCCGGTCAGGGAAGTAAAAAAAACCTGGTTAAAATTCACTCTTTCCTGGGTTCAGCGCCAAGCCCCTTAAGCATATTCCCACTGAATCTTCACAACAACCCTGAGGAATGGATACTATCATTCCCACTTACATATGAGATAATGCAGTCACACAAAAAAAATTAAGTAATTTAACCAGGCCATACTATCCTACTAAAACATAAAAATGATGTTGAATCCAGATTAGTCTGGCCTCTGAGCCTGTGCTCTCCTATCAATAATTTATTCTGCTTTGATGAGTCTCCAAATAGCACATGCTTGAGCCATGTTGGACTGTAAACCTTTGCCTGTACTCAACTACATACCTTTTGTACATACACTTGTACACACCTCTAACCATTTCCTCTTCATGATTTTCCCTTTGCTTAAAATTCCTACCCCTTCTCTCTCTTTTCTTTCTTTCTTTCTTTATTTTATTATATTCAGTTTAGCCACTGTATAGTACATCATTAGTTTTTGATATAGTGTCCAATGATTCATTGGTTGCGTATAACACCCAGTGCTCATCACAACACGTGCCCTCTTTAATACCCATCACCCTGTTACCCCATACCTTCTCTTTCTGATGAACTCCTACTCATTCTTCAACACCCACCAAAAATGTCACTTCTTCCTTGAAACCTTTCCTTAATTCTACAGACATACTCAATTGTTCTCTCCTTTGTCGTTCCACAACACTTTATACACAGTAAAACGTAATATCTTCCTAATTTCATCATTTGTTTCATCCCAAGGTAGGTCTCCTGTCTTATATGCTGTTGTATTTCCAGTCTATAATATGGCTCTTGATAAAAAGTAAACACAGAATAAGTATTTCTTAAGTTAGATCATCAATCCATGAAGTCAATCAGATGATAAAGTAATTAGTGCTTTCAGGCAGTAGCTGAAGACAGAGCATATGATGGTAATTTGCCTGATCCATTGATTCTTCAGAAAGGCACATGGGAGTAAAGGATTCCTCCTAGTCAGTAACACAAGATGGTAGCTTTTACTCAGGGTGAAGTCAGGATTAGTTTGGGATTCAGTAGATATCTATGTCTGTACCAAGTTAGTCCTGCCTTTGCTCTTCTAGAGGTAAGAGAGAGTGAAGAGAATTGGATGAAAGATGTCAGCAGCCTTCACCTGGGAGATCTGTGGTCTGAGTAAGGTGATCAGTAAGCAGATTCTGTCTTCCTCACTAATCTCTGCATTCTTTTTGGTTTCACACTTAATCTGTTAGGACTTCCTCCAGCTGGTAATTTGACACAGAAGTTTGTAAGAAAAAAAAAAACAAAACACTATACTTTCAAGGACGAAGGGTTTCCATTCACATGAGTATTCCCTGCAGTTTTCTGTTGGGGTGTAAGGAACCAGTGACAAGGGAACAGTCAAATGTGTAAAGAAATGGACCAATTTTAGTGAGCATGACTGTTACTATATTGCTTTTTGTAGAGGGAGAGAAGTGACAGGCCCAAAACCCCCAGAGGGAGGTGAAGCTGCTTATGAGTTAAAGAATAATTGTTGAGATTATAACTTTCCAAGCTTTGAGGGGAAAAGGAAAGCACAGGGAGGCCTAACCAAGCTGGTCTGACCCAAATAACTTGGTGCTTTCCTGAACCACAGTCCAGTTGCTGAGTCTTCTGGGTAGGGACCATGAAGCCACAGCTGGAAGGAACAAAGGGTATGTGTGTTATGGAAAGTTAATCCTTAGTGTCAATTTTGCAGCCAAGAAGATGATTGTTTGTCTTTCTTTTGTCTCCTTAAAAACAATCATGAAATTCAGTTGGCATTCTTCCTTTACCCTAAATGTTTGACATTTGGCAAGTAAGTGAACCTCAACTATAAATAACCCTCTAAAAAGTGTAGGCTCCCATGTGAATGACCTTTACCTTTAACATGTGCAAGTTTGAACAATTTTTTTCACAAAGCAAAAAATTTATTTGGATTTATTTAAAGAAAAAACTTAAAAGTATGTTAAGAGCTATTTTTCCCTTTATATACTTACCCTTTATCTCAATAGTAAATGTGATCAATAATTACAGTCTGCAAAGTTAAATATGACTGATCCAATTTGAATGATGAATTCAACCACATGGTAATGAAATGACTCAGTGATGAATTTTTATTATTGCTCAAAAAACCCTTTGTAAGTAAAAGTTACAAAAAAACAAAGAATCTCAGAATTCATCTGGCAACCAACTTAGAAATGTTTCAGGTAGAAATCATCAATAACTGCTAGAACTATTAGATGAAAAATTTGATGATAAACAGGATATTTACATTGTCTCAAAATACTTCTCCTCAAGACAAGTATTAATTACAAGTAGGAAATAGTAACTTTACAATGGAGAAACCTGGAAGATATCATCTTTATCAGGTCTTAAAACTTAACCATTATCAGTAATGAGACAAATAAACATTGTGTGCCTCCCAATATCATGCACCAAGAATGACAAACCTCACTTCTGTGATATTTCCGGCAAAATGCATAACCTAAATCTGACTTTGAGGAAACATGAGACAAGCCAAAATTAGGGATATTACACAAAATAACTGGCATGAACTCTTCTAAAACATCAAAGTTATAAAAGACAAACAGGCTGAGGAACTGTTGCAGATTTTAGAAGACCAAAAAGAAATGACAACAAAGTGTAATATATGATCTTGGATTGGATACTACACCATAAAAATAAAGTTATTTTATTTTAAGACATTAGTAGGGCAGTTGGTAAAAATCAAACAAAGTGTATAGAATACATAATAGTACTGTTTTCAATATTACTGTGCACATTTTAATAATTACACTATGGTTATATGAGAATTATTTTTAAGAAATACACAATTAAATACTTAGGGATCAAGGGGCATTATGTTAATATTTTACCCCTAAACAGTTTAGAAATAAAAATAATATGTATTAAAAACAAATCTTCACGTGTGTGTGTGTGTGTGTGTGTGTGTGTGTGTGTGTAGAGAGAGAGAGAGGGAACAATAAAGCAAATGTAGTAAACTGTTAATATCTGGGAGTTCTGTGTGGAAGGCAAATGGAAATGATAATTTTCATTCTATTTTTTAAATTTTTCTGTAAGTCTGAAATGATTTCATTAATTCAATAATTTTATTCAGTAATTTCACGCTAAATTATCTCACAAAAATGTCCCTCAGAGACCAAGTGACTCAAGCTTCATTCTCTAACAGAGAAAACCATGATCACACAGCTGGTTCAGGGAAAATCTGTATCTTAAGAGTCTGAGGCTTTCTCCACTACAGCATGTGTTTCTGCACAAACATAAAACTGGTTTCAAGAGATCTTCATAGAACTTCTATTTTGAAGCATTATAGGGCCACAATGTCCTGGAAGAAATGACCTTTTACTTTGCTGCTCTTAACAGCCTCTTTTTAGGATTAATCTAGTTGGGATTACCCTCTTGGCCTAGGACATGGGAGAGCCCTTTCATCCTTCCTTCACTCCCCCATTACAGTTACACATACATTGGATTTGGGGAGAAAAACAGATCCTATGAAAGGTCTCCCATCCCTCAAAATTAAAAATGTCTAGCTTGTGTTTGTGTGTGTTCAAATTCCAGTTCCTTCCCTTTAAAACTTATGTGACTTTGGGCAAATTACTTGGCCGGTATTTTTGTAAAATAAAATATTCATTATAAAAAAAATAATAGTACCTGCCTTTAGGATTATTAGGATTAAATGTGATGAGTTTTGTAAAGTACTTAGCATGCAGCCTGGCACATAGTAAGTGCTCAGAACATAAGAGTTGTTATTTTTATGACTAAAATGGTAGCTGGTATTAAGTACAGATTCTCATTCCTAGAAAAGTGAACTAAAAAATGATTCAGTTGTTAGTGGATTTTGCATGTGTCCATGGTGTTAACTCTCAAATACCCATGAATAGTTAATATTTTGGCCAGAAACACAGTCATACAATGGTTATCTTACCTTCTTCTCCATCGAAGCAACTGATCATTAAACTAGAAAGAGAATGGGAAACAACCTAAATGCCCATCAGCAGGGAACTAGCTAAATACTTTTATTGGAGTGATAAAAACCAATTAAGAAGAATGAGGTAGATGAAAGTGTACTGGAATGCAAGGATAGCTGATTCATTTTGGGAAGAGTAAAAGAAGAAATGGAACAATAGAATCTAAAGTATGTTTGCAGTTCATAAAAATGTGTTCAAGGAGTTGTCTGAATAATTTATTTTTGCTTTTGTTTTCCTTGCCTGAGAAGACATATCTAGAAAAAATATTTCTACAGCTGATGTCAAAGAAATTACTGCCTGTGTTTTCTTCTAGGAATTTTATGGTTTCAGGTCTCACTTTTAGGCTTTTAATCCATTTTGAGTTTATTTTTGTGTATGGTGTTAGAGAGTGGTCTAGTTTCATTCTTTTGTGTGTAGCTGTCCAGTTTTCCCAGCACCATTTACTCAAGAGATTGTCTTTTCCTTATTGTATATTCTTGCCTCCTTTGTCATAAACTAATTGACCATATAAACATGTGTTTATTTCTGGGCTTTTTATTCTGTTTCATTGATCAGAGTGTCTATTTTTGTGCCAGTTCCATATGCTTTTGATTACTAGAGCTTTGTAGTAGGTCTCAAAAATTGGGATTGTGATACTGGAAATATCTCTTTCTTTTTTAAGATTGTTTTGGGTATTTGGAGTCTTTATAGTTCCATACAAAGTTTAGTATTATTTGTTCCAGTTCTGTGAAAAACGTTGTTGGTATTTTGATAGAGGTTGCGTTAAATTTGTAGATTGCTTTGAGTAATACAGACATTTTAACAATATTGGGTCTTCCAATCCACGAGCATGGAATATTTTTTCATTTGTTTTTTCATCTTCAATTTCTTTCATCAGTGTTGTATAGTTTTCAGAGTACAGGTCTTTCACCTCCTTGGATAAGTTTATTCCTAAGTATTTTATTGCATTGGGTGCAACTGTAAATGGGATTGTTTTCTTAATGTCTCTTCCTGCAACTTCACTGGTAGTGTATAGAGATGCAACAGATTTCTGTAAACTAATTTTGTTTCCTGTGATTTTACTGAATTCATTTATCAGATCTAATAGTATTTTTTGGTGGAATCTTCATGGTTTTCATTTTCTATGTACAGTATTATGTCATCTGCATTTGGTGAAAATTTTACTTCTTCCTTACCAATTTGGATGTTTTTTATTTCTTTTTTTTAAGATTTTATTCATTTATCTATTTGACACAGAGAGAGACAGCCAGCGAGAAAGGGAACACAAGCAGGGGGAGTGGGAGAGGAAGAAGCAGGCTCATAGCAGAGGAGCCTGATGTGGGGCTCGATCCCAGAATGCTGCGATCACGCCCTAAGCCGAAGGCAGACGCCTAACGACTGAGATACCCAGGCACCCCTGGATGTTTTTTATTTCTTTTTCTTGTCTGATTGCTGTGGCCAGAACTTCCAGTACTAAAAAGCTTTTTGTACAGCAAAATAATCCATCAACAAAAAAAAAAAAAAATGGCCTACTGAATGGAGAAGATATCTGCAAATGATATATCTGATAAGAGTTAATATCTAAAATATATAAAGAACTTATACAACTCAACACCAAAATAAAACCCAATCTGATTAAAATTGGGCAGAGGACCTAAATAGATATTTTTCCAAAGAAGACATTCAGATATCCAACAGACACATGAAAAGATACTTCATCGCTAATCATCAGGGAAATACAAATCAAAACCACAATGAGATGTCCCTTTACACCTGTCAAAATGGCTAAAATAAAAAACACAAGAAATGATAAGTGTTGGTGAGGATATGAAGAATGAGGAATCCTCATACACTATTAGTGGGAACACAAATTGGTTGCAGCCACTGTGGAAAACAGTACGGAATTTCCTCAAAAGATGAAAAATAGAATTATGCAGTAAATCCACTACTGAGTGTTTACCCAAAGAATAAAAAAACACTAACTTCAAAAGATGCATATATCCCCATGTTTACTGAAACATCATTTATAATAGCCAAGGTATGGAACCAATCCAAGTGTACATCCACAGATGAGTGGATAAAGAAGATGTATATACATACAATGGAACATTACTCAACCATAAAAATGAGATCCTGCCATTTGCAACAACACAGATGTACAAATATCTGATGATTTCACTCATATGTGGAACTCAAGAAACACACCAAATGAACAAAGGAAAAAGTAGACAAACAAAAACCCCAAACTCTGAAATACAGAGAACCAGCTAGTGATTGCCAGAGGGAAGGAAGGTGGGGGAATGAGTGAAATAGATGAAGAGGATTAAGGGTACACTTATCTTGATGAACACTAAGCAATGTCTAGAATTGTAGAATCATTATATTGTACACCTGTAACTAATACAACACTGTGTGTTATACTTCAGTAAAAAAAATGTGCACAAGGAAAGAAAAAGAATCAATTACATTCAAAACAATTAAGAATAACTGGGAATGAGATGGGAAGGGGGTAGAAAGCATTCAAATTCCACATTATACATTACTGTCTACAGTTATTTGGTCATTTCAATAATAAGCATTCATAATAAGGCTACCACACACACCACTGAAAGTTTCTTTGTGTGTGTGTGTGTGCGCGCGCGTGTGTATAGAATTCTATCAATTCGGCACTGTAATAGCTCTGACTGGTTCCTGATGGTACCACAGGAATTGCCAAAGCTACTAGCTAGTGGATCCAGCCATTATTCCCAGAGTCCCATGCCAGCTTGTCATACTGAGTCTGGGAAAGAAGGGAGAAAACCAAACAAAACTTGGCAACCAATAGCAATGGAGAGTATTTAAGCATTCACCTGCTTTCTCAACTTTATTGTTTAGTTAGCAAAACAAGCAAAATAGAAAATATGGTACTTTCTAACATTATTCTAACTCGGTTGGACTGCTGGTTAAAATCTTAATCAATTTGGGGGGCGCCTGCGTAGTGCAGTCGTTAAGCATCTGCCTTTGGCTCAGGGCGTGATCCCAGCGTTCAGGGATCGAGTCCCACATCGGGCTCCTCCGCTGGGAGCCTGCTTCTTCCTTTCCCACTCCCCTGCTGTGTTCCCTCTCTCGCTGGCTGTCTCTCTGTCACATAAATAAATAAAAAAATCTTTTAAAAAAATCTTAATCAATTTGGAAAAAGGGATAGCACAAGTGGAAAAAAGTATGTATGTTGAATAGGTGAATTCCTTCACCGAGAATGAAATTTTAATCATGAGTCTATGAGAAAAATAAATAAATAAAAGGAACCCTTATAAATTAAAGATGTAGAATAGTGTGGTTTATTCCTCATTATATAGTGAGAACATCAAGCCTGAGGGTCAATTGACTAACCGAGGGTTGCATGCCGCGTCAGTGCAATGATCACGGACTCAGATGCCTATAGGGTTCACTTAAGTAATGTCCATGGGGGTGGGAGCTATAGCAAGAAGGCAGCCTGTGTCAGCCCCAGGGAAGCTATAGTTGGTCATCTCGATCTACTGTGCCATCCAAGAATGCAAAACCCACTCTTGCCAATGTCCCTTCTTTCAAGAGAAGCCAGATGCTTACAACGCTGATTATAAATATTGGCCAACTAGTACAACAGGTATTCATATACTGTTGCATACGAGCCACCGAAGGTGTCTATGGGATAGACCAGTCCCACTGTCACCATTGCCACCCCGGAGAATCTAAGACAACTGGTCCTTGGCAGAGCTTTTTCTCTCTAGCCCTATTTCATTTGTCCCCAATTGCAAACCCCAGTCATGCATTTATTTTAAAATTAAAATTTTAAAAACAAAAGGAATCCTTACAAGATACCAGATAAGAAACTGAGACAGGGAAACACAGCAAACAAAGAAAATATAATTAGGGACAAGAAACAGATTCTGGCCTTCAAGAAGCTTAGAATGCAATAGAGCAAGAAAAAGTATATAAATGATTAACTGTAATAATGAATAGTATAGAAAAATTAAATTGGGAGATGCTATGAGTAACTGCTAAAGTAGGTGATTCATTCTAGCTGAGTAAATAAGGAGGATCTCAGGGAAGGAAAAGGACTGGAAAATAAAATTTCAATAGGTGGAGAAGGGAGAGGCATCACAGATTGACAGCCAGCAAAGCAAAAACACTTGAGTGTGCCCAAGTCTAGTATATTGGCGCAGAGGAAGGAATTTGGTGTGGTGAAAAAATAGGGTACACAAAGGAATGGGGGCAGTGTATGCCAAGACCAGTGTAAACCTCATTCTGTAAAAGAAAGGATTAACAGAGAAATGCTTTAGAGGAGGGTCCATGATTCTGCCACTGTTGTAGAATATTTTCTCTGGCATGTAACAGATGGGTTGGAAAAGTGAGAAGTGGGCAGGAGAAAGACTGGTTAGTTAGCTATTTTAATTGTTGAGGTAATGAACTAGACTAGAAACAGAGTAGAACAGAGGAGACAGATAAATGAGCCATTGTAGAGGTAAGATTTACAAAGCTTTGCCACTGAGGTAAATGTCTAGGACACAGCAGCACAATGACTGAGATTTCAAGCCCAAAGGTCTTAGAGAAAGAGGAGCCCTAAGGAATACAGGAAGCTGATGGGAAGATGATAAATCTCACATCAGGACACTGAGTCTGTTAGAGAGAGAGGAGGCTTGAAGCACGGGGTCCAGTAGGATACTGACATTGCTGTCATTGAACTTGAAAGACAAATCAGAATTAGAGATTCTGGTCTCTCAACAGAATAGAGATTGTGAAGTTGAAAGAGTGGAAGTGATTGGGATTGTTCAGAGAATGTGGAACATCAAGAAGAAAGGGATCTGGCAGTAGAATTTTGGAAAACGCCTATGCTTTAAAGGTATGAGAATGAAGATCAACTAAAGAAGTAGAAAGGAATTCAAAACAACAGCAGCTTCTGTTTACCAAGCATGTCACTTGTGCCAGACTTTGGGCAAAATCTTCATATAAATATTTTATTTAATCCTCATAATACCCTCGTGGAGCAGCTGAAGCTCAGGGAGGTTAAGTAACTTGAATAAGGATATAAATAGCCAGGTTCACAGAAAAGAACATCCAAATGACTAATAGACATGTGAAAAGACGCTCAACTTCTGTGGTAGTTGGGGAAATGGAACAGATTCATAAAAATTAATAAGGACTATAATGCTTGGGGAAGGGCTGCACATACACTGCTGGTAGAAATGCGAAAGCTGCAGCTTTTTCATAAGGCCAGCTGGCAACATCTATTAAAATTAAATATGTGCACTAAATATAAATTAAATATACACATGTCCTTTGATCCAGCCATTCCCTAACTGGGAATTTATCCTGTAATATGAAATCACCAGCCCAGAGTGGAAAATGTCTGAAAAACAAATGGGATATCCATCAATAGGGGAATGGTTCAATATCTGTGGTACTTTCATATTTTAAAATATGACTTCATTCTATGCCAGCTCATTTGAAGGGATTTCCACAATGAACTGTTAAGTAAGGCAAGAAGCAGAGGAGATTATAAAATATGATCTTATTTCTGTAAAGCAAAACAAAAGGTACACATCTGTGTAAATGCTGTGTGTGTGTGTGTGTGTGTAGTTTACTTGTCATGGCACATTTGACCACCTGGAAGAAAAAAAAAATGGAAATACACTCAATGTCATACAAATGCCTTCAGAAAGAGATTAAATGAGTCCAAGCTAAGAAAAGGCTTTCAGAGTTGGCAATGGGGATGCTACATGTGCCCTTTTGAAGAGATGTTTCAGAGGAGCCCTTGGGCAGGGGCCAGATGCCAGGAGCCAAAGAGCAAAGGGTGTGGTAAGGAAGTGGGGCCAAGGAGTGCTGACAATGCTAGAGAAAATTTGGCAATGAGCAGATTGTGGATTTGGCAGGAGAAAGGGGAGCCAAGACGGAATTTTCCTGTTTGATATGCTTGTGCTTTATGCTGGTGGCTGTTGGGGTTTTTGCATCGTTCTGTTTTGTTGAGTTTAAAACAGCCTCAGCATATCTGTAGGTTAGGATGAAAGATAGACGCAAGAGAATAGCCAGGTCCCAGAACAGTTGGCAGGGGAAAGCTGAAGAGCTGCTTGTTGCACTTTCTCTCCTGGACCCTCTTTTGGTCATGTCCCTGAAAGACAAATCACTTCCTTAAGAGATGTAATTTCAAGATTCCTAAATGGAAAAAGAAATGCAGTCCCAGAACCTAGGAAACCAGCCTGTAGCCCCACTAACTTTAACACAGTGATAAGATTCTTAAATCCCTGTGGTGACCTGCCTGAAAGCCAGGTCGCCAAAGCAAATCCCAAGTCCCTGAGTAAAAGAGGACACTGAAGAGCAACCACCATTTGGAGACAACGTGAGGTGGTGACCATAACCTCTGGCTACTCTTCCAGCCACCTTCTCTTATTCTCTGGACCTGCCAACCACGGGCCCCTGTGCTGGCTTGCTCTTCCGTCTCATGCCTCCTTTTCACAAGCCTGGTTCCTCCTTTCAGGCCTTTTCACCAGCGCTCCTCGGCAGGCCTGCCAGATATCTGTTTCTTAATCCTAATCAACCAACTTAAAGGGGAATGACTCGTATCGTCTCTCTGTATTTCCACCTTTGCCCCTAAAATAGAAACAGCTGCCAAAAGACTACATTGAAGAAATGATATGTCCTCCCTTCCAGTGGAAGGAATGACTCAGCAGGCCAGTAGATAGGTAGATGGTCACTGCTGTTGCCCGGCTGGCCACCATCTTGCTAGCTCTCCTTCTTCTGACGTTCTTAAGTAGAATGTGTCCTTCTCTCCCCCAGTGCTGCCATGGGCAGGGTAAGCTCACCAGGGCATGACATCCCCTTTCACACACAAGGCCTCCATTGTCTAGCCTCTTCAGAGACTAGTTGGCTGAGACGAAAGAGTAAATCAATTCAGGGACAAGAAATGTCAGTTTCATGTTGGCCTCCAGCTCAAACTGCATGCATCTCCCATAACAATTTTATCAGCCAAGGGCTAAAACCATATTTTAATCTTCATCTAATTCTTATATCCACCTCGATCCAGAATCAGGAGGGATAGAAAAGGGTGATTAATAGGAACCTCTGACCTCAATCTCTAGTACTGATGAAACCATGTTTGTTATTAAGTATTCTTAACTCCACTCACTTGATTGACTATGCCCCAACCCACTTACCTCCCAAGTGGTCTGAGCCCCCTTGAAGAGGCTGAAGCTCCTTCCTGAACCTCAAGAAAAAAGTGGAATTCAACAAAAATTAGGGCCCAAGTACCTGCATTTCTACCAACCTCTCCAGTGATGCCAATGGCATGGACCACGCTTTGAGCAGACAGTTAGAACAGTGCTTGCCAAACTTGGCTGCGCTTTGGAATCACCTGGGGATCTGTTAAAAAATCCTCCAACCTAAGATACACCCTAGACCAATTAAATCATAATCTTTATTAAATCTATTAAATCATAAACACTATTTTTGAAACCTCCCAGGTGATTCCAACGAGTGGCCAAGTTTAGGAACCACTGTTTGGAAATGATGAGCATCTTTGCAAGGCCTAACTACGAATAACAAATATCTTGAGGCTTTAGGTTATGCAAAGCCAAGGTCTTAAGTTTATAATAAAAATAAATCTCTATGTAAAAATAAATAAATAAATAAATAAATAAATAAACAAATAAATAAATAAAGTCAATAGTTCTCACCATACTTTGGTTGTGCCATATATTATATTCAGTTTGGGGGGGCTATATTTTAAGAGGGATATTGATATCACAGAGTATGCCAAGAGAAGAGTGAGTGAACCATGTTATAAAGGTTATATCAGCTGTCTTCAAGTAATCCAAGGCCTGTCACAAGAAAGAAAACAAAAACTAGACTCTACTATTCCATCCTCTCTTCTCAGTTGAATAAAACATTGGCACTTGCACACCCTAATCTAGACTTGCCTAAGATAGTGTTCCCCCTCATTTAAGCAGACTCCAGAGGGGTTCCAGAATCCATCTATGTCTGGGCTCAGTAGCAAAAGGGCTGGATTACAATGTAATTTAATACATGTACTTTGCCTTTTTTCCGCAATGACTTCTTTCTGTTGTACAGGTAGGTGTATGAAATATACATGAAGCATCAGTAGGGATGTGACTGGGCTAAGACAGTACTGATTGCTTTGCATGGGTGATAAGAAAGATGGCTATAGAAGCATAAATCTTAGTCCAGACAACCTTAAACAAAAAAATGCATATTTTTTGGCAATGTCCATTCCTTTAGGAAAATCTGACTTAGAGAAGCCAAACAATATGAAAATACTATGGGCCTTAAAATGATTTCCTCGGGGTCCGTTCCAACACTTACCAGTATCTGCAAAGCTGCAATCTCTCTTTGTTCAATTAGGAAGCATTCACAATCTGTTCATGCTTTGTTTATGCTGTGTTTAAGATTTAATGAAGATTTGTTACCGGTAGCCAGAGACAAGAAAATTTAAATGCTCTCTGCCTAAGAGTTTTTAAATGACCCTGACTATTTTGCTCTGTTAGTAGCTGCGTCCCTAAATGATGACTCTTGAGATAGTTTCAAAAATGGGAGTTAGAAACAGAAGAAAGGATGCCAATAAATTAGGATGGAATTTACTAGTCTACGCATACACACACCCACACCCCCCCACACACACACCCATACATACACAATTATACATTATTTTCTTGCCCTTGCCATAAAGGTAACAGTGTCAGAAAAATAAGCAACCAGCAAACTCTGGCTAAAGTATACTTCAAGTTTTTAATTTGTCACTTCCAGTTATTAGCAATATCACAATGGACGACTCATTCATTATTTTAGTAGGTGGTACCTGGTGGGTTTAGGGGTCAGAGCATAGAGTAATAGGTCAAAAATGAATTCAAACTCTCATCCTGGCCATTTAATAGCTGTGTGAAATGGGGACAACTGCATAACCTCTTTGTGCCTCAGCTTCTTTACCAGTAAAATGAGGATAATAGTAAATTGTAAGATTATAGAAGAATTAAATGAGGCCATATACGAAAGACACAAAACAAAAATGCCTAGCATTTAGGGGGAACTCTGTAACTGGTACATGGTAATCATTACAGTTCCTTAAGTACAATTTTAATATATAAAACAAATCTTTAAAGTAAATGTGAATCACTGACAATTGCCTGGCATGATGCCACCTAAAATTCACATTTTTAAAAGGTAATTTATTGAACACTAGTCATAGACAAACACAAGTCATCATCTTTATCATTCCCACATAACTACACATGAAGTTGACCTGTGTCTGGAATTTGTGGACTCTTTTTACCTTTGGAGGCGGCCTGGTGGTTCGATCTCAAAAGCAGTCATGCTAAACATAAACTTTACTCTTCCTGTGCCAGTCAGTCTTTCTTCCATTTCTCTTGCCTGCCCATCCCCACTCCACTTCTATCTCTTCCCACTTCACCACCATTCACAGTTTGGTTATAAAACAGTTGATTGCTGGAAGAGCTAAATCAAGGTTCTGGCAGATGCAAAGGATTGTTCCTGCATAAGCAGAAGCCTGTTCCCAGTGGCTCCATTACTTGAGTGCCACTGAACAATCAAAGGTCCTGACTGCGAAGCCGAGAACTCCTACTCCCAAGATACGCAAACTTGACTCATCCTAAAGTCTTCTGAGTTTCAACATCCTCATCTGTACAATGGAGATGATAATATCTGCCTTGAGTGTCCATCTCAAGGTGTATGTCAGAGTAGACAGGCACAACAAACACAATGAAAGCACCTAAATCCAACGTCAAAGACTAGATACATGCCATTGTATTTCTTAGGCCTATATTTTTATTAACCAGAAGTTATACTGAGATTTGCAGAATGACTGGTTAAGCCACTAGGAATTCTTCCTGGGGACTGTCCATGAAGATGCTTGGAGTTGGCCTTAAATTCCAGGTTGGAATGGGCACTGAGATTTGAAAAAGGACTTCAGAGGTCAGGGCCCAGGTACTAACCTACTGCAATATTCTATTTAGGATTTCTC
Source organism: Ailuropoda melanoleuca (assembly GCF_002007445.2). Taxonomy (NCBI): domain Eukaryota; kingdom Metazoa; phylum Chordata; class Mammalia; order Carnivora; family Ursidae; genus Ailuropoda; species Ailuropoda melanoleuca. The sequence goes on along the minus strand of NC_048230.1, from coordinate 84,940,687 downwards.
AATTTAAAGTACAAGTTTAAACACACACACACACACACACACACACACACACACATACACACACACACATACACACATACACACACATACACACACACACACGCACACACTTTGTTCATTTTGTTCTTATTAATGGGGGTGTGGTTCAAATCAGCCAGGAGAAATGGGTGGTGGGGATGGCAACAGGGTTTGGGAACCTCAACATTTGCTTAAAGTAGCCTTTAGAAGTCTAGGCTCCCAAGCCTCTCTATGAAGGTTTGAACTCAGATTCCAACATTGACCATCTATGTCATACCGAGCAAGTTACTTAATGCTTTGTGCCTCAGTTTCTTCATCAGTAAAATGGAGATAAAAATCATATTTAATCTTGTTGAGTTGGTATGAGGCTTGAAGGAGAAAATTCACATACATTGCTCAACACATCCCTGGCATTTAATGTGTTCAATATTTATCAGTTATTATAATTATTATTATGGTGTAGCTATCTAATATCTTTTCCTCCTTTTTCTTTATGCAGATCCCTCTTTGAATTGGGGACGATGATGTCCCAGGCTGGAAAACTACATTTTTCCAATCTCCCAGGAAGGTAGGATGTATAATGTAATTCAGTTCTGACCAATGGGATGTAGGCAAAAAGTTTTTGCTGTGCTTCCAAGAAAGTTCTTTAAAAATGGGTCTGACTCAACTAGAAAATTACTTTTCTCTTCTTTCCTCTTCCTGCTCTGAATTTGTACATAATGGCTGGAGCTGTGGCATCTATTTTAAGACCATGGAGCCAACTAGGAAATGGAAGCCATTTGCACAGGAGAACAGACCGGGAAAAAGGAAGCCTGCAACCCACAGTATCATGGAGCTATCATGCCAATCCTGAATTGCCTCTTTGTAGACTTCTTTTGCCTGAAAGAAAAATTACCCATATCTTGTTTAAGCTACTGTGTTTGATATAATCATTTTGCCAATAATCGGTCTAGCTTGATTCCAGACACAGGAGAAGGCAAAAGCTTTGTGAATGTTCAGCTCTTGCCTGGAATAATTTCCTCTTTCGCAAGACTCTAACCTAGAGGTAGAATGAGGAGTACACCTGCTGCCAACTTTTTGCAACTTATCCTTGACAAAGCACCTGATTTCCTCGTGGCAAAATGCAAGATGAGGATGCAATCCAAAAAACAAAACAAAACAAAAAGAAGAAAGAAATTAATAAAACGCTAGCAAAGTGGGAAAAAGAGAAAAGGTGATTTATAATGGTATGATCTAGGTCAGAGAAAAGACAATGGAAGAAAGTAAGAATAGGATAAAGGAAAAGCTAGCAATAAGGGGACTGATAAAAGAAAAAAGAGAGGAAGACTTGTAGACTATACATAGTCAAGTATGAATCATTTACAAATACATAGTTATAAATGAAATGGTGATGCCTTCTCTCAACATTTTAGTTCACAATCCACCATTTAAAATTTAAATTGCTTGTCTGCTCTGTTGATTAATTAACAAATATGTATTGAGTAGAGACTGGAAATGATGGCGGTCCTGAGTAGGTCAGACTGGCTGGGGAAAGAAAAGCTGGGAGGTATGGAGATAGTGGTAAGTGGTTGGATTTGAGATGTATTTTGAAGGTACAGACAGAAGTACTCATTAATATATTTGATGTGAAACAATAGGGAAAGAGAGGAGCCAAAGCTTTTGATTTAATCAACTGAGTGAACAGTGGAACATTTACTGAGATGCAGAATGGTGGGAACACCTTGAGGAGTCTCTCTCTCTCTCTCTCTTTCTCTCTCTCCTCCCTCCCTCTCTCTCTTTTATGCCATTTTATAAATTTGATATACCTAATAAAGAGCCAAATGAAGATGCCAAAAAGGCAGTTTGATACATAAATCCTAGAGCTCAAGGGAGAAGGCTAGACAGGATGTATACATCAGAGATGGAATTTAAAGCCATTGCGATTGGAGAGATGGCCAAAGAAACGGATGGAGATGGAGAGGTAGGCATGCCAACATTCTCAGGTCTAGCAGAAGAAGAAGAGGAATCAGGAAAAGGGGCTGAGAAGAAGCAGTCAGTGAGGAAGAAGGGAAACCAAGCAGGTGTGGTATCCAGGATGAGAAAGAACTCAACAGTAGTTAATGCTGCTGGGGGACCAAGGAGGAAGAGAGCGGGGACTTGACCCCTGGCCTTTGTGAGATGAGGCTCTGTGGCTACTTCAGTAAGAATACTGACAGTGGAGTAATGAGGACAAAATCCCAGTTGGAGCAGGACAAAGAGAGATTGAGAAATAAAGTATTGAAGAGCATAGCAGAGTGAATTTTAGTGTCGTGGTGAGAGAGAACGAAGACATAGGGAATGAGATAGAGGGCTTACTGGGGCGAGTGGGGTATCTTTAAACCCAAAGGAAGTGACCTTTTAATAAGGGAAGGATTGATGTTTTCATAAAGGAAAGAGGGTAATTCTAGGTGTAAATTCCGTGGGAAGGCAAAAAAGGGGGTGATCCAGGTCCCAAGTGGAGTTTTAATGGTTTAGAACAGGAGTGAGACAGTCACCTGAAAGACAGGGAAAATCATTTTATTAGGAAAATTCAGTAAGCTTCTCTGCCAGAATGATTGCCCTTCTGAGATGTGTAGTCATAAACATGAATTATGTCTACTCGGTACAGCTGTATTATATTTTCCAAAAATGCTTGGAAACTCAGTGCCAGGTGTTGTTGGTCAGAGCCAGTTTTAGTTAATAAACTATCTTAGGTTGGGTTCCTCCAGAGGCAAATATTGAGATAAGATTCCAAGGCAAATAGTTTACTTGCAATAGGGCCCGAGGAAAGACCAGTGGGAAAATAGGGAAATGAGAGAGGGAAGGGAAGGCTACTAAGACAGGATGTGTTAGCAAGCAAGTTATCACAATGGGAAACTGAGGTTTATTCCCACTGGAGAACTCCGGGAGATGGTGTAAAGTGTCTCAGAGTTCATCCACCTGCAGGGTGAGGGACTGGGCTGTTTATCCAAACCCACTTCCATCAGTTACTGGTTGTGGGTTGTTCCCACGGGTCTTCAATTCCCTGACATGTCCAGTCTACGCTGTGCGCAGGCAGAGAGTTCTGCTGGAGGCAGAGAAAGCCCTCCAGCAAAGAGATGCAGATGCCGAGAGTTGGGGGTGAAGTCAGTGGGCCAGAGAGATATGGGGGGCGGGGCATCCTGACAGCACCTATTAAATGAGCTGAGGGCCATGTTATATTTTAACTTGTTTCACTGGTTGGAAGGAAACAAAGAAGGTAAATGTTCCTTCTCCTGGTAGCCTGTCAATGAGTTCAGAGAAGCAAGGTTGACCAGCTGCAGAGCTTCCCTTCCCTGTCCTTTTCTTCAGTCTGAAGGCTTGGAACCAGAATAAAAAGTGAACAATCCACTTCCCATACAGGATTTCATCTAATCCTCACACAATGCCTGCATCAAGGGTGCCACTGGCTTCATTTCACAGAAGAAGAAACCAAGACGTATGAGTTTTTCCAAGACTTGCCCAAGATCAAATATTTAGTGATAATAAAACTGGGTGTATCAGGGCTCTCAGACTCCAAAGCCCAGTTCCCAATCTGTGTTTTCAGATAACCAGACCCAGATGTATCATTTACCTGGTCCTCACCTGTCAGGAAAAAGAAATCAGAGCTTACCCTGGCAATCTTTTTGAAGGACAACTTGTTTGGAGAGTATCCAACACAATATTTCTGGTTTTATTCAGCTATTGTATTTCCTTAATTTGTGGGCAGACTTTTCCAAGTGGAAAAATTATATAAAATAAAATGTTTGAAAAGCATCTCACACTGTGATTGAGTCATTAAAAAGAAGAGTCATTAATAATGCATTGACTTTGATTATACTTTCAGTCACTGGGAGCTGTCAATGGAGAATTACTATTCTCTTTTGACAAAGTCAAAGTCATATAGGGGTCTCTAACAATGCACACGATTGTTCTAGCATTGTAAAAGTAGGAAATTGTTCTCTCATGGAAAATACATTCCAGGGCCACGGGGCATTGTTAACATTCTGGAAGGGTTGTGGTCCAAGCCTGGGATGGGGCTGGGAGTGTATAGAGAGAATGGAATCTGAAAAAAATGAGAAACATACAGCCAGTTAAAGATGGTTTGGTAAACACCTCCCTTGCCTCCCTTTGTTGATGAAGCAGCATTCTTTCATCAAATCATTCCAGTATGCTCCTCTATGCTAGTAAATTCTCTATTGATCCTTGTGGTCTGCTTAATTAAAAAGAAAGTTGGAATGTAAATGTGGACAGTTTTTAGATCTTAGGATGCACACCTTTTTCTTCTCTAAAAATATGAACCCACTGTAACAACTGAATTCTGAAACTGACAGTTATTCTGGGCCCAGAGCCAAAGTCCATATGTGTATAGGGAAGAGCACTCAGCACTTATTTGGGTGAGTGTATCAACAGGCAGTAACTCTCTCAGCCCCTCTCTGGCATCGAGATTACAAACTACTTAGACGGGCAAAAGAAGCAATCTGCAGTCAACATTTAAAGTGATGCAGGAGCCCTCAATATCCAGAGGCAGCAGAGGATGACAGAAATCATGCATCACTTCTCCTGTGTAAGTCATCCAGGACTCACAACCACAGGACATCAGTCCACAGGGCTCACGGGGCCTCCAGGAGATCAAAAAAACGAAGGCCAAAAAATCTACTGGGCTGAGAAAATCTTCACCCCAACTGAGGCTGCCTCCATTCTGGTCTCAGTGCTGCTGCTGTCATCCTTAAGCTTTCAGCATTAAAGCAACACTTTTTTTCTTTTCTTTTTTTTTTAACTGAGCTCTGCAGGGATATACTGTGCCAGCACCTCAAATTCATTAAAATTTCATTAACATCCACTTATGGAGTTGCCACTTACTTGCTGCATAGCATTTTCTGATAACACTGCAGAAAAAGATAAATGAGATTTTCTTCTTTGGGGTGAGAAAAACCAAATTCCTTTCCAGCCTGGTTAGTTACAGTGTTGTTGGGCCAGGGTATTACCTCTAAACATCATGTGTCAGGGGGTCCACTGGGGCCAGACCAGCAATGAGTCAAATGAATTCTGATGAACTGCAGCTACAGTGATTGTGTATGGGGACATGGCCATCCTGCACCTGCTCTTCTGTTTGTTCTCAACTCGTAATGTGGAATGTTTCCAACATATACAAAATTACAATTTCATGTATGGCTCTACCCACTTCCTTCTTGCCTGTATTTTTTGAACCAAATGTCAGACATTATACAATGTCACCTAGATATATTTCGAGTGTATGTTTCTAAATGAGAAAGACTGTTTCCCTTCTTTTAGGAATGAGGGAGGGAAATAAGTGCAGTGCCATTACTATATCTTGAAAAACTAACAATAATTCCTTATGTTCACCGAATGCCTTGTTAGTGTTCAAATTTCAAATTGTATCAAAAATTCATATTTTTAAACATTTTTTGCATGTATGAAATGAGATCCAAATTTGAATTTTTATTGGAAGGGGTTGGTAGGTCTTTATATTTATTTGTTTTTGACTACAATAAACACAGTACAATTTAAATTACAAAAACTAAACAAATACAGATGCATGGGGGATAATTTTGTTCAATATCTTTATAGTCATCAAACAGAATGAACAAATGACATTTTGTTATACTTGCTTCAGATGGGATGTCTTTTAACTTTAGTGTTCTATAGATTTCTCTCGCTCTCACTCTTCTAATACATATGTTGAGAAAGCTGGGTCATTTGGTCCATAGGATTTTCCAGTATGGATTTTGTTGCCCCCATGGTATAATTTGACATGTTCCTCTTTTCTCTGTATTTCTTATAAGTTGGTAGTTATATCTGGAAGATTGATCCAACTTAGGTTCAATTGTTTCTAAGGGTTGGGGGTGCTAAGTAGTAGTATATAAGAGACACACTCATGGGTTATGTGCGTATGTGTGTGTGGTGTGTGTGTGGTGTGTGTGTGTGTGATGTTGGCAATCACAGATGAGCATTGCCTCTGCCCTTTAATTCATTAAGGTTGTAAAATGGTGACTGCCTCCTCCTATTATCACTGTTTCACTTGTTAAAGGAATGCTTCTATAAAGAGAAACTTCTCTCCATCTAGTCTTTGGTCACCAGGTCCAGCATGTGGTTTTCCCAGCCACATACAATCACACAATCCCTTTCTCAGAACCATCTCAACAAACTGTGGACTCAGGAAGAAAGGAAAAGCAGAGAGATTTGTTGTTCTTTTTTCTTTTTCCAACTTGTGTTGTGATGATGTATATTTGACATTCAGAAGTGCTACACAGTGTCAGTACATTGTACACCTGAAACTAATATAACACTGTGTGTGAATTATATTGGAATTTAAAAATAAATAAATAAAAACAAAAGTCACAGAGAGCAGTGTAATATATAGTCTGATGGCTGGGAAACTTCTCATTGTCATTTGAATTTGCCTTTTCCTGATTACTAAGGAGAGTGTTGTTTTCACCTGTTTACTGGCCAGGTAGCAACTTTAACTGGCTTCTGACTTTTGTTATTAAAGACCCAGAGTGTTGGATGCCATGTGGGCAAGGACAGGAGGTGTGAAGGCTGCAGCCAGCGCACATAGCCATGGCTCATATTACCCTCAGTGCAGCCCCATGTGAGAACCAGGGACTGAGAGGGTGTCCCATATGAGAAGACTGTTGGTCAGGCAACCAGACAGGAACAAATGCTGGAAACCTGATATACTGGAGGTGGCGAGGTGATGGTGAAGAGTCTCACATCTGTCAGAGGAGGAGGTCTAAGCTTCAAAGCAGCCCTGTGCCGCCTCAAGAATTAGACCTGAGGAAGTCTGCCCATGTGTATACTAGGTTGGGTTGAGTAAAGGATTAAAGAGAACAAGAGGTTCAGAAGAGGGAGGGATATGGCTAGAATAATAAAGGCAGGTACAGTCCAGAGACTCCTAATGACTGGGGCCTCAAAAGCCCACAAGAATCAACTAGACAATACAAATGAAAGCAGGGGGCCAAATACACTATAATTAGGAAGCCATGGGAACCGGGCCACCTGGAGATGTCCTGTCCCATTAGCTTTATTACCCAATTCGTGACTAGCACGAGCTAGGCCCAGTGTTGCCTCCCCCAGACAAATTGGAAATCCAAATTTTATATAGAATCTCCTGAATTTTAAAAGCAACTTAAAAACAAAACAAATAAACAAAAAACAACAATAAACAACATTGTCTCAGCCAAGCAATATAGCTAGAGTCAGATTCAGCCTTCTTGGGTTTCCAGGTTGCTATCTTTGCATCAGAGGTTTCAGCTCTTTCCCTGGGGCCAACAAAATGTCCCTTAGTCAAGGGCCTGGGGGTCTGCTCCTTGTTCCCCTGGGCCCACCTTAGACATGATCAGAGTCATTGATTAGGAACAAGTTATTTCCATTTCCTGTGCCCTCAGACACAATAATACAGTTGTCCCCCCTCCCACTTTGGGCATGACCAAGAAAGCTCCAACCTCTTTATTCTTGTTTGTTTAGTTATTTTTGGTTTAGGATTTTTCCACATTCAGTGAAGGTGTCATATCTATGGGTTGGAAACCAAGGTCCCTGTAGCTGTAGAAAACAGAGAAATACTTTGTCTTTAAACAGTAAGTATAGATACATGAAAGGCAACATGTTACAAAACTTAGTTGAGTCTAAAGTGTGGCAGTGAGTTATAATGCCAAACTAATTACAAATCTTTGGATAAAAACGTACTTCTAAATCACCGAAAGCATTGCATATGAGGCATGAACAAAGACTGGGGATATGCATGTTACCCGTTTTCAAGTAATCTGAAGGGTTGCCATGTGACAGACAGTATCAATTTATTCTATGTAACCATAAAGGTAGAATTTCGGCAAGAGTAGATGCGAAAGACATCAGGGCTTAGTTTAAATACAAGGAAGGGTCTCATAGCAGTACTTCTTGATGACACGAACATTCTTCTCCAGGAGGTGCATTCAGGAGAGGTCTACAATAACATGGGAACAGGAAATGGTGGCATCTGAGACCTCACCACATTAGATAATAGGTAAGTTCCCTTCCAACTCTAATGCTAATGTTTTTATGAAATTGAAATCCATAATCAAAGGGGAAAAAAATCTCCCACTAAAATTAAAAAGTTGAACCACAGCATTAAATCAAGAAAATATAGTAAAACAATGTAAGTGGATATAATGCACACCTAAAAATGTTGACTAACAACTATTATGTCAGTTATTTTACTTAATATGCTTTACAATGATACAGTATGTTATAACTGTAACTAATTATAGAGCTAAGGGCACTGGAGTTAAGTGATTTGCGTAAGGTCATAAAGCAGTTAGTATTTTCATCAGGAATTAGAAGCCAAGTTCCTCCGAGCTACGTTCCTTTGATTTTGGATCTGAATTGCCACATACTCCAGATCAGGAGTATAAAATGTTGACTTTGCTTGTTCATCAAAGCTCATTGCAAAGCACATTGCAAAAGCTAATATTGGGTGAATGATAAAGCAAAGGAGATAAGTGGAACAAATATTTCTTAAATATCCTCTCCACACTGGGTCATATGTTGGACCTTTGCACGTGCTATCTCATTTTATTTGCATAATAACTACATGAGGTAGGTATTAATGTCATCCTCATTTGACAGACTAGAGAAGTTAATTAGCTTGCTTAAGGCTATACAATTTGAGAGGATCAGAGCTGGAATTTGTCACCTGGATTGTAAAACTAGCCCAGATTATTTCAATTAAAATACGCAGAAAAGTCGAGAGAAAAGCTGTTTGGACTCAAGAGCCCTGGCACTTTATCCAGTGATCACAGGGATTTTTTTTTTTTTAACTTCTTGTGATTCCCTTGCCTATTTATAACATACAGATAGCTTTATTTGAATCATAATGAATTAGTTATCATTGGTAGTAATACAATTGGCAGTGTCTAATTCTAGATGTTCCACTATTCTATTATTTTGGAAATAAAAGTGATTTGTATGTTTTGAGCACATGAGATTAGAAATTAATTTTGATGTATACCAGGTGCGCTGGCTGCATCCTCCACAAAGTTTTCCCTTTTTGGTCATGAAACTGTCATGATTGTCTTTGAACTAATAACAATATTCCATTTCCTGTGCACCTGCGAAAGAGAGCCTGACAATTTTTTTAAAAAAATAAATTTGAATTTCTTTTAAATTTGTTTAAATGGATCTATACTATTCATGTCTTGTAGGCACAGGGCAAAACTGATGTAGGAGATGGAAGAGAATACAGTTATTTTGAAAGAACTGGGGGTTCAATTAATAATTCTTGGACAATTTCCAATATTGTGCCAAGCTAGTATTCTGTCAATGGATAATATCGGCTGTTTATTGTGGAACCACTGTGTGTTATGCTGAGTGATCTGGGTATATGGGGAATATTACCTTCACCACTCCTAGGACAACAGCAAAGGTTAGCCAGCTGGTACTCTATTATGCCATTACTGGAAATTTCTCAACTTCTCCTTATGTTTCATCTCTCAAGTTGGTTTGGTTTAGATGAGTTTTTCACATCGGATACTTTATGGAGCAACTAAACATTTAGCTTAATTTGCCTTTAAATCAGAAATCCTGGAGATGGAAGTGAAAAGGCTAGCTGATGAAATTTGCCAGCATTAGTGACTCCCAGGGAGCTGAATTCACAACTTAATTTGCAACACAACGCTCACTTATTAATTTGGCTGCCTTGAAGGGCCTCTATTTTTCTCTTCTTCTCAGCAATTGCCTCTTCATCCTACTGCCCTGTCTTCCCAGCAGCAGCCAAAACACTCTGCACTTAGCCTATCATTTCACATTTTCATTTTACTGCAAATATATTTTATGTATCTGTCTCTCCAATTACAGTCTGTAGGGATAGCATATTATTTTCTTCAGCATCCGCCCCAGCACCTAAGAATTGAAATGAATGAATGGATGAATGGCTGGCTGGGTGGATGAGTGTCTTGCAATATGATTTCAGAGTCTCCGACCTACTCCAATCACAGCCCCTTCCTTTGCACAGTGAGGCTGGAAAAAGTTAAATGTGACAACCGAACAGATGAGACCTGGATCTGTAATGCTGGCTTGTATCTTGCTAGTACTTTCTCCAATAAATGAACCTGTTGCGATTTCACTGCTTTGTGCAGTCCTTAACAGCCTTTCAATACCTTTGTTTTAATGGCTCAAAGGAAGCTGTTCCGATGTTTGCAATGAATGCAAATCATGGATCCATAACCTTGAATGTCTCATAAAGAGCCCTGCTAAACAGTTATTGAACCTATACAATAGTGTCTCTTATGAAATCCCAATGAATCAGCTTTAAACAAAACCATTCTCGCCCAAATCTGCAATGTGCAATTTTATGAGAAACTCAACTGGCTTTTACCTCCCCTTTCCCAGCCCCAACACCCTGCATAATGGAAGAAAAGCCAGAACATAGAAAATGAAGCTTGTAAAGACTGACATTCCAAGGTAAATAATGCTTATTTCGGCTAGATAGGAAAGACTTCTGATTTAATTTATTCTGTCCAATGGGTACATCTTGAGAGGAGAAAATTTCAGCCTCATGAACTCCAAAGCAATCACAGAGATTATTTGAAAATATGTTACATTTAAGAAAAACTAACATCTTGCCCTCATTTTATATTTTAAAGTATACAAAGCCCATTCATATTTGTATTGTCTTATCTCATTCTCATAACAGCCCTGTGATTCTGGGTTCTTGCTATTGTTGTCACATTACAGTTGAGTCAACAGATTTGGACAATATCTGGCTCAGGAATGTTATCACCCTCCTCCCAAGAGCTCAGGCGGGAAACCTAGAATCTTGTCCTCTCCACCTTGAAGCTATTTGACATCAAATCAGTTACTCTTTGCTTAAATTACTTTCATATTTATCTCCTTTTTTCTAACCCCATTGTTATTGCTGTAGACTTTGTCTCACACACTATCCAGTCCATAGCAGGCATTCAGTGAGTATCTGCTGAGGGAGGGAGGAGGGGAGGAAATCAGTGAATGAGTGAGTGAGTGAATCCTTTGAACTGGGAGGTTACAATAACCTCTTATTAGCTATCTTGCCTCTTGTTTCAAAATCTTCCAAATAACCCTCCACATGCCCACAACAGTGATCTTTTTAGTGTGCACACTTGATATATATTATTCCTGTGATTAATAATCGCCATTTGACAGCAAGAAAAAATAATAAAGCCTCATCTGGTCAACATAACAGCTTTCCAAGATCTGCCTCTGATTACCTGTTCAGCTCTATCTCCTGCTACTTCCCTTGCCCTTTGTGATTGCTCCATATTGAAGTGGAAACAAGTCCTCCCCTTATGTGCACCACGTTCTCATACCTCCATCCGTGCTATTTTCACTGAGTGCAAGTCAAGCACACCTCTAAGTTGCTTCTTTGAAGTCATCCCTCATTCTAACAAGTAAACCTAGAATATCCTTCCCTCAGGAGATCACTGACTTTGAATGCATGATCTTACTGCATTGTATGTATTTTCCACATGATCATTTCTTACATGGTTACATAAAATTCCTAGAAGATATATCCTCTTTTTAAAAAAATCCTTTCATCATTACCACCATAGTGCCTGATATAACATAAAGGTGGGGCTAATTTTTAAAAATTAGTTGGTAAAGAATGAATGAGTAAGGTCCAGTGGTGTATCTGTGACTTGACCACCCAATGTCTCCTTTTTCAGGAAACTACTCTTCCTTCATTTGATATTCATTCTCTTTTGACCATGTGATTCAGCATTGGTCCTGGAAGAGGCAGGCACAGACTCAGTCCTGGCCAATCAAAGCACAATGTTCTCTATTCCTAGCTTTAGGGATTCATTCTAAGATGAAATGCTGGCCTGAGCAGGACCAATCAGTCTTCACTTGGACTTTAGTCAAAAGTATCAGAGTTTCTGTCTTTTTCCAGGATCTCCAGCTCTGAAGATCAAAGGGTCTAGAGCTGCCATTCTGCCCAGCATGTAGAGAGAGCTTGCCTGAAAATGAAGCCAGAACTGAGAAAAGCAAAGCTGACACATGGAAGAGACTGACACAGGTGGCCCAGTTGGGGCAACTTGTTCCTGCCAGCCTTGCCACAAGTCCTTAAAATTTCAGTTACATGAGCCAACGTAGTCCCTTTTTCTTTTCTTAAGTGACTTTGGGTTGGATTTCAGTCACTTGCAACAGAAAAAGCTTTGATTAATGCAGTGTTCAAGATAAAAAAATTAATCAGCAAAAGAGAAAATCAAACCAAGGCATCCAACTCCATAAAAAGTGTCCTTTCTACCTTAAACCACTGTCTCTATACTTTTAACAGCAAGTTGGGATGAAAGTATTTACAACACAGAGTGCTCCTGATTTTTCATTTCCCTAAAATGAAATCTCGAATAAGCTTGCTGAATACTTCAGAATTCAAAGAAATACAGATAAAAGAACAGTAGTTTAAAATGGCAAATGTTAATAGCTCCTTAATTATAAAAGCATCATTGGATATTTTATAATAAAGAGCATTTAATAAGAATTAATAAGAGTGCATAATTGTTCAAAACTTAGGCAAGGACAAGGAACTCTTTAGCTGTTGCAAGAGAGAATGAACAAGAATAGGAAAGAAAACTCTGAACTCCTTCTATTCTCGAGGGTGATTTCCCATCTCAGCTTTCTGCTTCCACTGCAGACCTCACTGTCTATCAGTAGTGGAGAGTGAATGGGAATTTATGTCTATCATAAAATGCTGTCCAATAGGTAGTTTTATAAGATTTATATACATACATTAAGTCATTCTGTCCTTTGCCATGTACCTCCAATAAACCTTGTGGTTCTCCCTCATCATTTCACACCAAATGAAAAGTGGTAATATTACCAGATTTGCAGTTAATTATCATGAAATATGACTCCTAATGATTTAACATCTTTGTTAAGAAGCCATGGTAACACAGAGCACAATGCTGGAAAACATCATTACAGCTATCATTTATCCATGACATTTACATTTTGATCATAGTAAAAAAAAAGAAAGGTAATTGACAAAGCACATCTATACAATATTTATTGAGAAAATAGCTTGCTCTCTTGCTGCCAGTTAGTTCAGCTTATTAAAGTTTTTTATTTATAGGATTTAACTTTTCTTATCCTTTTTAATGACCTTGAAAGTGAGTTACGTTTCCTTCCCTTTAAATCGAATTTATGGGAAAATAATCCTCCCTTGACAAAGAAGCTCTAAATTGATAAAGGAGAGTTGCTTCATATTCTGTTTCCCTGATGAGCTTCCATGTTCTATGAGGATTCCACGGAACTGTTACAAATCTTGGCTAGGGAAATGTCATATAACTTCTCTTTTCCTAAACAGAACATGCTTTTAGGGAGGGCTCACTGTAATTCTCTCTTCTCTAATGTGTATTTCCAAGCCATGTTCGCCCTCAAAAATATTTCTGGATTCTATAATTTCAATTTTTTTAAAAAAACTTAATATCAGCACTAGCTTCTGAAGGACTCAGAGTACTACAGATTCATAGGGCCATCAGGGTTCAGATCTAAGAAACTTTTACTCAAGAGTCTGTCTACTTAGACTGGTCTATGCAAAATGATGACTTTTGTCTACCTGGCTAGAATGGAATATGCTATTTCCTAAGTGGCAGCCTTATTCATCCTCGTACGTAAAATAACACTCTTTTCTCTCATCAGCCTATTCAGCCTGTTTTATATCCTCATAGCCTTCATCTCCTCCTGATGTATGAAACATATTCTATCACTATTCCTTTGATTATTTTCTGCACCCCTGCCAATCCCCAATAAAAATGTAAGTTCCCTGAGGACAGACTATTTGTCTAGCACATAAGAGCCTAGCACATAATCAGTACTCAATAAATACTGGCAGAATGAAAATATAATTTAATAAACTTGGAGAATCACATTAGATTCCAAATACTTCTTTATTTGAAAAGCATGGTTCAGGGGTCAAATCATATTTATCAAGTAATTTCGCAGTAATTTCATTATATACCCAAGTATCTCAAAAGTACATTAAAAGAGGTCCAACATATTGTTCACTAATTTTTTAAATTAAATTTCCTTTCTCTTTTCAATCCACAGCCCTCATAAGCTCTCTTCTCAAGAAATGGAAAGCTTCTCCCCTTCCTCGACTTTGATGAATTCCTTGTCTCCATCCATTTCCCCATCCCCTTTTCTCTCAGCACTTAAAAATGTAGTTGAATTTAACCTTTTTTTCCAAACAAGAAAGACTCCATCCTCTTTATGCAGTTGAAATCAGTAGAGACGGGCAGTAATTGGGCTGGGAATTACAGCATAGTCTTTGAAAAATTCAGGAAAGAGGAATTTATGAATACTTTATTATTAAACACTTAGAATTATCACAAATATACAAATAAATATCCCCCCAAACAGAAACTTACACCTTAAATCACTTTAAAAATAAAGGGACAAAGAAAGCTAACTCTTATAGAAGGAAATCTTTCTTTCTAAACAGAACATATTGACAAATTAAAAAAATCATAATGCATGACCTATGTCAAAATCCAATAAAACAGTGATACCATCCTTCAGATTATGATATAGATGGGATGTTAACTTCTTTGGCTAAATAACTGAAACCAATATAGATTCCAGCTGGTGAGGTGTTAATGAGGTGAGATATACACCCTCCAACGAATTCTACAGAAATGTCACTGGTGTATTTAAAGTCCACAATTAATATCGAAACAGTCAGCAAAGTCTACCACTAAGGTTGGAAGCATAGACTTGAGGAATGATTTTCAAAAAGCTAAACATCTAAATAAACAGTGAGCACATGTCAAAGATTTACTTAATTCCTTAATGAGGGAAACAGCATAATGGTAAAACCATCTCAAAAAGAATTTGAGAGACCAAGTATCCATTGGCACTGACTCAAAGAAGAGTGAAGTTAGACTGCTAGTATACATACAAAACTGCCTATTCCTCTAATAATTAAACATTAACCTTTCAGATGATCTTTTCTACCAGGTAAATTTCACTTGCATTTCTATTTGACAAGAATCAGTTGTGTCACTCTCAATTTTCCACAAGCTAATATTTAACTTTAGAAAGATGTAAAATATCCAAACAAAAGAAAAACAGTAAAGTACATACCTATAGAGAAAGTTTCCTTGGGTGGATCCTTTACATAATACCGCAATACGACATTGAAAGAACATAAAGTCCTTTGTTTAGAGATTTGCAAATTTGGGATACTATTTTCTTAACATTAGTCAAAAATAAAAGAAATGGACTAAATCTGCTGATTAGATAAATGTTCTACCAGTCACACATACGCAGGAAAATCTCTACTATCAGCAAATCAATCTTAAAATATGACAAACCACACTGTATTATTATTTATTATTAAAATAAATCACAATTTTAGGGGGCTTCTAGGTGGGTCAGTGGGTTAAGCATCTGTCTTTGGCTCAGGTCAAGATCTCAGAGTGTTGGGATCAAGCCCTGCCTTGGGAATCCTTGCTCAGCAGGGAGTCTTTTTCTCCTCTCCCTCTGCCCCTCCCCCTGCCCATGCACTCACACTCTCTCCCTCCCCAAATAAACAAAAAAATCTTTTAAAAAAATCAATTTTAAATATGAACATAATAGCTCTCATTTATTGAGTGTACACACACACACACACACACATATATAGGAAACATAGGTATAGTGATGCTCATTTTACAAATGATAAAAATGGCAGTCATGGAGTTAACCTGCCCAAGGTCACACTGCCAGGGTGAAGTTATTAACCTACTTCCAGCCGCTGCCTACAAATTGATACATACAACTCTATATTGGCATTTCAATACTCTAAAGCGCTAAAACAACTTACCTCCTTTCACTCATTCAGAAAAACTAATAGGTTCACTACAGTGAAATTTCATAGGCAATTCAGCAAGATTTTCTCAGCACAACAGAGTGGCCAAAACTGATGATTCCTAATCAGATAATGTAGCCAGAGACAAAATTTCACTCCAGATCTCAAAAGACAGAGGGGAAAAGATAACATCATCAAAGACTGCAAACATCTTAACAAGAGAGAAAAATGGACTTCATATATTCTCCTTACAGAATAATACATGTTTGCCTATGAGGTTTCCACCAAAAAATAAATAAAATAAAAAAATAAAATAAAATAAAATAAATCTCACCAGAATCTGATCAATCTTCTAGCTATAAAACTACAAATTAAAAAAAAAAAATACAACAGGGCGCCTGGGTGGCGCAGCCGTTAAGCATCTGCCTTCGGGGTTGTGGGATCGAGCCCCACATCAGGCTCCCCCTCTAGGAGCCTGCTTCTTTCTCTCCCACTCCCCCTGCTTGTGTTCCCTCTCTCACTGGCTGTCTCTGTCAAATAAATAAAATCTTGGAAAAAAAATACAACAGACAGGGAAACAAGAAATAACTACATCAAGATGGAAGGACTAGATATGCAATCTCTAAATTTAGATCGAGGGAAATCTGCAGGACAAACAACACAGTTTGTGCAATAAATAAATGGCAATGAAAAGAGAGGGAGGGAGGGAAACAGAGAAAAAGAGAGATTTTTTTTTTTATTCAGAAAAAATGAACAATGACTAATTTGTTATCAAGGAAAAATAAGCTAACATTATTTTTTGTAGTGTAATAAAAGTATTAAGGTTGTGTTTTAGGTATCTTTTCCGTTAAAAATACAAATTAAAATATTTACAGATCCCATGATAAACTGAGAATTGCTTCAAGATAATCCAGGGGTTGGCAAACATGGGAGCGGTATAGATAAAATAATTTAGACTGTGAGATGATAATTATTAAAGCTATGATGGGCAGATGGAAATTGCTATCTTATTATTATTATTATATTTTATTATATTTTATTTATTATTATTATTATTATATTATTATTATTTCTTATTATTTCTCCTTCTTTTGTACACTTGGAATTTTCTACGATAAAATGTTGGGAAAAATTCACTAGTTTTATACACATAAACAAATAAAGCAATATAATATTTTTCTCAGAGGTATGAAGAGATAATTGACATATAACATTATATAAGTTTAAAGTGTAAAATGTAATGATTTGATAAATGTATACATTGTAAAATGACTACCACAATAGGGCTAGTCCATCACCTCACATAGTTACATTGTGTGTGTGTGTGTGTGTGTGTGTGTGTGAGTGTGTATGTGCATGTGTATACTAAGACCTTTTAAAATCTACTACCTTAGCAACTTTCATATATAGTGCAATGCTGCTAACTGTAATCACCATGTTGTACGTTACATGGGTAGAACTTGTAACTAGAAGTCTGTATCCTTTGACCACTTCACCCACCTAGCAACCAACCACCAATCTCTCTTCTCTGTTTCTATGAGTTGATGATGTCCCACAAATCCCATAAGCAGGCTTTCTTAACCCTTTTTCATTCTTTATTCTTTTTTTTTTTTTTTAAAGATTTTATTTATTTATTTAACAGAGACAGAGACAGCCAGTGAGAGAGGGAACACACTCAGGGGGAGTGGGAGAGGAAGAAGCAGGCCCATAGCGGAGGAGCCTGATGTGGGGCTCGATCCCATAACGCCGGGATCACGCCCTGAGCCGAAGGCAGACGCTTAACCGCTGTGCCACCCAGGCGCCCCTCATTCTTTATTCTTTTGTTTCTCTGACTGAATAATTTCAAATGACATATCTTTTCATTCACTGACTTTGTTTTGCTTGCTCAAGTCTGATGTTGAATCTCTTTACTGGATTCTTCAGTTCTATTTTTCATACCTAGGATTTTTGTTGTCGCTGTTGTTATTTTGATGGTTTCTATTTGTATGCTCAATTTCTCATTTTTGTTCATGCACTGTTTAATTTCATTTAGTTTTCTGTGCATTCTTGTAGTTTACTAAAGTATGAGAGGATTATTTTGAATTTTTTGTCTGACAGTTCATGGATCTCCACCTCTTTAGGATCAGTTATTGGAGCTTTATTAGTTTCCTTTGTTCCTGTCATATTTACCTGATTCTTTGATCCTTGGCTCTTTGCCTTGGCATCTGTGCATTTGAGTAAGCTGTCTCCTTTTCTGAACTTTACAGGTTTGCTTTGGCATGGAAAGATCTTCACCAGTCCCCCAGCTTGAGGTTACTGAACAGGTCACCTGGCAGCATCTATGGGCAGGCAGGGCTTGCTATTGGAGTCTCCAGTTGGACAAGGCCACTCCCTGTGCTCTGAGGTAAAGGGATGGGAACTGCTGCCTGGCTTTGCAGGTTGATGGGCCTGCTTTAGAGGCATGTTCAAGCAGGGCTACTAGATGGCCTCCCTGCTTGGGTATGGCTGCTGGCTGCTGGCTGGTGGGGCCACTGATGGAACTCTGCAATCACCTGTGTTTGGGTGATATTGCAGGTTGTGTTCCCTGCCAAGGTGATGCCACTGGCTGTACTCTGCGATTGGGCAAGGCTACAGGCTAGGCTCCCCAATTGCTCCTGGTCTGGTGTGGTCTCAGGCTATGCTCCCTGAATAAGTGGTGTCACTGACTGGACTCCATGTTTAAGTGGGGTGCAGGCTATACCCTGATATAGGGCAAAGCTACAGGATGGCTTCATGCTCAGATTGGCTGAAGGCTGGGCTCTCTGGTTGAGAAGGGCATCCAGCTATCTCTCACAGTTGGGTGGACTACAGACTGTGCTCTGTGGTCAGGCAGGGTCCCTATCCAGGCTCCCTTGTCAGTTGGGACTGCAAACTATGCTCCATGGCTGTGTGGGGTCACTGGCTGGGCTTCCTGCCAGGGCTTGGCTACAGGCTGTGTTCAGCACCTGGGCAGGGCCTTAGGGTGGGCTCTGCTATAGGGCAGGGCTGTAAACTAGACTCTACAGCTTGGTGGCACTATAGGTTGTGCTCTGAGCCTGCCCAGAGCAACTGTCCAGGCTCCCTGGTTACGTGGGGAGAGATGTTATGCTCAACAATTGGCAGGGCTGATGGCTTGGCTCCTTGCACAAATAAGGACTGTAGGATGGGCTCCATAGCTGCCCAGGTTTTCTGGCCAGGCTTCCTGGTATACAGGCTATCCTCAGTATTTGAGCAGCACTGTAAATGTGCTTCTTTGCCCAGGGCTTTAGACCAGGCTGCAGAGTTAGTATAGCTTGTTGGCTGGGCACCCAAATCAGGCAGAACTGCCAAATGAACACCTTGGCCAGATGGGGCTACCAGCTTGGTTTTATAGATGGCCAGGGCCACTGGCTAGGATCTCTGCTTGAACACTACCACACGAAGAAATTCAATCCACCCAAATCTGAACACTGGCTGCTGTAAGTCCCTTCCCCCCTTCTCCATCTCTCTCTGATCTCCAGTTGTTGATCCGTGCAGATTCCCCCATTTAGCCACTTTAGGTGAAACTTGAATGGGCTTTGCAGGAAGTGTCCTGCAATGGTAGGGGAGCTAGATATCCACCTGGGGTGCTCTTTTCCTTCTGGTGGAACCATAGGCCGGGGGGGGGTCTCTCTCAATACATCACTGTGCTGGCCTGGAGGAGGAGCAATGCAGGCAGAGTGCAGCTCTTTCTCTTATCCTTCTAATGCAGTCCTTCTCAGGCTCTGTGGTCCTGGGGATGCTTACCTCACCTCTGGTTCTGGGATTATCACAGTGGTGTCTTGTCTATGGATGGTTGCTAGCTGGTCTTCTTGTAAGGGGGACTGAAGTTGGGAATAAGTCATGTGCCATCTTGATGATGTCACTCTCCTAGAATCATCTTTATAATTATTTTTTAATATGTATCTCTCTAGGAGAAGTACCTAGTAAGCATTACTGATCTATAAAGAGATTCTTTTAACTTACTGAACTCATTCTTTGTTTTTCTCAGGTAGCTGAAAAAAATCTCATCCTTGCCAATTTCCATTACTGCTAGAGAAGCAGCATTAAAGTTATCCCAAATTCAAGATTAGGTTATTAATCAACACAGAATCAGAAATCGTTTGGGGGTAGGGGGTTATAAATCTTCCCAGAAATCATACATCAGCTTTTGTTAACAGAACGTCACTTAAGTAATATAAAAAGTCAATTAAAAATCACACTGATCACTTCTGTTTTGTAAGAAATAATTTTATTACTTATTTGAAAATGTATACTAAATATTATGTCTTCAAATGACCAATATTGAAAGAGAAGGAAGATGAGTGTCATCATAAAATGACCAGGAGGCTAAATGAAAACTAAAAAGTAACTGAACACCAAATTATTGAGTTCTTTGTGGTCTCCAATCCTGAATTAACTTCTGAATTTTACTCTCCTTTTCTCTCATCTACTCTATGGTAGATTTTTAGTAGAAAGCAAAGGTAAATTTCTAACAAAATTAAAGCATGTGCATATTTCAAGATCCTACTTAAAAGAAAATATAGCAAATGATGAATAGGAGAGAAAGGTGTGCAAAAGAAGATGTGAGGGAAGACAGACATTTGCTTAAAGAGACAAAGGACTCATAATTTATAAATTTCTTATCTGATCAAACGAATCGTCTTTCAGTGGACTGAGTAATTGGTATCATTGATCTTGCCTTTAACAAACAGTTGATGCTGTTTTTGGCAACACATTTATAACCAAAGAAGAACATAATTGGCATCAGCAGGAATGCTTTTGGCTACAAGTAACATCCCAAGTCAGCTAACTTAAACATTAAGCAAATAAACAAACAAACTCAAAATAAGGAATCCTGAAATGAGGTGGCTTTGACACTTTCTGAGTTTCCTCTCTGCCAACTTCACCCAGTTAGGTTTGTCCTTGGCACCCATCCCATCATGGCTGCAAGAAGGCTACCAGAGTTTCTGGCATCTTAAAAAGATACCATACTATCTACTTGCAAAAGAAAAACTGTTCCTTCCCATGTGATCAATTATAAAGAGAAAGAAATCCTTTCCCTGAGTTTCTGAGCCTACTTCTTGAATGTCTCATTGGGAAGAACTGGATCAAAAGCTCACTCCAAATCCATTCACTAGCAAAATAAATCAGATCTCCCTGACTAATGAGGTTATAACCTTGAGTAATGTGGAGGGCAGGTGAGCAGAATTCTGCTGCACAGGAAGAAAGGTGGACTATCTCTTACATAGGTTCCTGTAATCTGGATTACTGTTTATCAAACTTTGATTTTAGAATTGCTTGCAGTCCTGTTAAAATGCAGATTTTAACTCAGAATTCTAAACTGGAGCCTGAGATTTTGCATTACTAACAACCCCACTGGTGATTCTAACACTTTGGGTTCACAGACAACACTTTAGGTAGAGGATCCAGTGTCTAGAGAACTAGGTGAAAACCAGTCTAGTATGATGGAATCTAAACTGGGATAGAATTCGTAGCTGTGTGATCTTGGATCTATTAAATCCTCTAAGCCTCAGGTGAAGGAAAAGAGGGAGGGAAGGGGAGAAGGAAGGAAGGAAGGAAGGAAGGAAGGAAGGAAGGAAGGAAGGAAGGAAGGAAGGAAAGAAACCTGGTAATGGGAATCTCTGAAGCGCTTGGATTACTACTCACTTTTCTAATTTGTCAAGGTCACTCTATAGAGACAAATGAGAGAACTGGGCAGAAATAAACAGGATAGTGTTTAATAAGTACACTTGGGAAGAAAAAAGAAATAAACTGTACTAATAAAAATCTGGGAATGGTGACAAATGTATATGTATGACAGAATAAAAGGCCTTAGGGTCCCAGTGATAGCAAGCTATATTGAAATATTGCAGTGATGTTATAGTTATAAAACTTACCCTGCCTTTGGGATGCCTAACAATGCATATATTATGTTCTGGGCTGCAGAGTTTTGAGGGATAAAGATTTTAGCCCCTGCATTGTACCCAGAAGGGAACTGTAGCAGACTTAGGGACCAAGCATGAGGAAAGAGTGAAGGAACAGTAATCCTCATTCTAAGAAGACCTAATTAGTCACACTTAATCCAACTTCAGGGCAGGATTGTGCCCTTACTTGAGGGGAGGACAACTGACTGTTTCCCATGTTGGCACGTCAGATAGAGAAAGTGAACAGGATTTCAATAGCAGAATGAGGGTGGAAAAAAAAACAACCTTGGCAGAGTGCTGGGTGTAGACTCCTTCCAGCCTTGCTTCTTAGTAGCCCTGCGTCTTTGGGTGTTTTGCTTAACTTCTCCAAGTCTCAAGTTCCTTCATCCCAGAGCTTAGTAAATCTTAGACACAAATAGGAAATGTGTCTGGCCAGAGCGGGTGCTTAATAAATGGGAACAAATATTATAATAATTCATAATAAAAGGGTTAAAGTTAGCAGGAGGTTTCTGTGCTACATACCACAGTGGTCCTTCAAAAACTAGGGAACTAATAGTTTAGTGGTCAACGTACATGTAACACAGCGGCATCACACGGAGCTCCATAATCTCACCAACCCCCCTGTACAACAACCCCAAAATATGGGCGATATGAAAACATGTTATTAACTGTCAAAGGAGGGGTACTGTTCTGATACCCTGACCATTTCCCTTACCCCTGCCCCTCTAATCCATGCAGCTCTTCCTTCTCTACCTTCTTCCCAAAGAAATAAGCGTGGCTGGCCTTCTTTCCCAATAGAACTGTAACATTTGGCACAAGTTATTTCATTGCCTTCATTAGGCATAAAATTCAACCAAATTAAACAGCACTGGTTATTCCATTTTTACTATAAGTGTGCTTACTGGACCTTGCTTTGCAGGTGTCCCAGAGTTTTGCAAATCTCTTTTCCAAATGTAAAATGGTTGCCCAATATGGCCTGCTTTCTCCTTGAATTCTGGTTACATTTCTGTGCACCTGAAGTACATTTTTTTAAAAAGGCAATATTTGTGCTTAGATTGGGTTCTGTTTCCTTCAATAATGATAATGAAAGTTTAAAGGTCTTTTGCATAAAACCTGCAATAAATAGTTAGTAGAAGCTTCTTTCCTTAAAGGCAAGAGCTGAGGGAGACCTGAAAATATGTTTTCTTTTGTGTCGTTAATGGCTTACATTTGGGCCTTCCTGCAGAGCTTTAAAAACCTCTAAATAGTCCTTAGAGATACAGATGGACAGAAAGATCACAGCATTTTGAGCCCTCATTGCTGCCTTCTTCACAATTACCCATACGAAGTTTAGAGAGACATCTTGGAGAAACACCTGGGATTCACAGGAAAGCCAGGCTGTTGAGCCCGGCTATTCTCTGCAGACAATCATGACTGTTAAAATGGACTTTTTGCTATCCCCAGGCTGAGAAGGTAGAGTTTAGCCTGATTCCAAAGAATAGAAATTGCAGAGCCAAAGTGCAAATCACTGCCCAATTATTACACATCCATTAACAATGCAAACCAAACTATAAGAATAAAACATACAGGAATTTTCAAATTTAGTAACTTGAAGAAGCTAGTGAGAAATTAATGAGAAAAGATAAAATACAAGTTCACATAGCACTTCACAAACACAATAACACGCCTATTTAAATTCCCTGAGAACACTGTTACATAGAGGTGGTTTAGAAATGCTACAAGCAGTAATTCATAATGATGATAGTATTAATGATGATAATGATAAGCACAATGACACCTTTTAAGCACTTAGTACTATGTGTGAAATCCTGTGCTAAGAGCGTTATAGGTATTATCTCATTTAATCTCATTTAATCTGGTGCAAAAGTTCTGACAAATTCTAGGCAAAGAGTCGATATTAGGATAATAAAATTTTCTTGATACTTAAATCTAGGACACCTGCCTAAAGGGCAAGGATTTTCATTTCAAATTTTTTATGCCACTGCATAGTGCTTGGCATAGAAGAGACACAGCATTCGTTGAATGAATGAGGCCAGGTTGGCAAGATTTCAAAGTCCAGAAGTCTTGAGTTACTTCTGTGAAACTAATGCAGCGTGATACACTCTTTCACTGGTACCACATCATTAAAGATGATTACTGCTTTATTTCTAAATTATTTATAAGGAATATTTTACTTTTACAATCAAAAAGTAATAAAAGTTTATCCCCCCAAACAATGCTGTCTTACAGAAATAATGGCACAAATGCATAAAGATGATTGGGTAAGAATATTCGTTGCAGCACTGCTTGGTAAAACAAACATAAAACAGAGCCATTTAAATGTGTGTATAGAGAAGAGAAAAGGAAACAAAGCTGGAACTTTTATTTCCTATATTATATAGTTAAAAAGTTAAATGTTGAGGTAATGGATAGTCAACAAATATCTTGCATTCATTCTGTGGACACCTAAATTGATTTGGGATCATGTGTAACTTTTCTTTTTTCCCTTTTTTTATATTCTTCAAGTAACAAGTCTTTTAAGAAAAATAATAGTCATGGGATGCCAGGGTGGCTCGGCTGGTTGAGCGTCCAACTCTTGATTTCTGCTCTAGTCATGATCTCGGGATCATGAGATTGAGCCCCAGGTCGGGCTCTACACTCAGCATGGAGTCTGTTTGAGATTCTCTCTCTCCCTCTCCTTCGGTCCCTCCTCCCACTTGCGTGCTCTCTCTCTCTCTCTCTCAAATAAATAAATAAATAAATCTTAAAAATTAATAATAATAATAGTCAGATTTTTGTCACAGAGTCAGGGAACCAGAGTCACCTGAGTACAATATGGATCGGTGTGTCTTCCTAAGAAGGGATATCAGGCAGCTGCATTTACCCGCTGGGTTTCTTTCACAGTAGGAGAATTTAACAACAGAACACAACACAAGTTATCCCACTGGTTTTCATTAGGCATAAAAATTCACCCAAGCAAAATAATAATGCTATTCCAAAACACTTTTACTATAAGAGCCCTTACCCTGAACTTTATTTTGTCCCAATGCTTTGTGAATATTTCTTAAATGTAAATTGCTGTCCAGGATACTCTGTTTTCTCCTTGCATTCTAGCTACAGTAAGTTTCTGTGCACTTGAAGTGCATTTACAAAAAGGCAGTATCTGTGCTGAAATTAGGTTATGTTTCCTTCAGTGATGATAAAAGCAGTTTAAGTTGTTTCCCTTTCTCCCACTGGATATTTGGGAACCACTCATGGACTGCTGGGAGTAAAGGGACCGGCACTGCTCAGAGACAGGGCTGACCCTACAGGTCAAACACAAGTCACCTTTGTCTAGGTATAGCTTTGTGCCCTAAATGGAACTTCTTCCCTTTGGGACCCTATCCATATGGACTCGGAGCAGACCAAAGACTTCTCTAAACTCCCTTGGAGACTTGTGCTTACATTCAGCCTAGAATTTACAGCCCGGCATGTAAGGATCAGCTTATTCATTTGTTTCTCTCAACAGAGGACCATTTATCACCACCAAGCTAGTTGCATTTTGACCTAGAGACTTCATATTCAGTAAATTTTATGTCTACTATATCTTGAATCTACCACTTTTGAGGACCCTCCATTCTGTCTTCCACAGTGGCTGTACCAGTTTACATTCTTACTAACAGTGCACAAAGGTTCCCTCTTCTCCACATCCCTGCCAACAACACTTGTTATTTCTTGTTTGTTTTCATGATAGTCATTCTAACAGGTGTGAGGTGACACCTCATGGTGGTCTTGATTTGCATTTCTCTGATGTTTAGTGATGTTGAGTACCTTTTCATGGTAGCTATCTATAGATCTTCTTTGGAAAAAATTCTATTTAGATCCTCCACCTATTTTTTTCAATCGAATTCTTAGTTTTTACCTATTGGGCTGTGTAAATTCTTTACACACTTGGATATCAACCCCTTATGAGACACATGATTTGCAAATATTTTCTCCCACTCAGTAAGGTTGGCTTTTAGTTTTGTTGATGGTCTCCTTTGCTGCACAGAAGCTTTCTAGTTTGATGTAGTCCCACTTGTTAATTTGCTTTTGTTACCTTTGCTTTTGCTATCAAACCAACATTTATTGTATCTAGAGTAGAGACCAGGAGAAAGACCAAAATCACTTTGGCAGAAGAATGAGATCTGACATGTCCCAAGACTGGGTCTATGTATCTGTAGATGTGAAGGAAACACAGCCCCAATAGGGCTGGACATTGAACTACTGGAGTCTAACTGTAACACATTCAAAACACAGCCTCAGTAAAGCCAGACTCTTTTACCAAATTTTTTTTTTTTTTGCCCCTGGGCTTTCAGCCTACTACAAATAGATCCTGATGGCTGTGTTCCAGTCTCACTCCTGTTTCCAAACAAAAATGTAGTAGCAACTCTTTCTTGTTTTCTGGGTCTACTTTAGTTCCTCAGATGATAAACACCTTTCTTCATGTCTCCTTATTCTTAGTAGTCATGAGGCAAATCTGTTTTATTAAGTCTTTAGAACTTTCTTAGCTCAATTCACCCTTAATAGAAGGGTAAAGACCATGCAGTCATTGTTATAATAGCTACTGTTTATTTAGTGCTTATGTGCAAACCAACCACTGTGATAAGTGCTTAGCATACATTATCTTCAATCCTTACAACTTGCCCAGGTAGATATTACTATTCCCACTTCAAAGATAAAGAAACCAAAGCTCGGAGTAATTACATGAATTGTCCACTATTGTAGCTGTTACAACAACGGGGAAGACAGAATTGGAACATATTTTGTTAGAGGACTAAGATCTGAATCCTCCCACCATCCACTACACACTATGTTCCTGTAAATACAGTACCCAATTGTCCAAGCCAACATTTGTATCCTGATACTCTACGCAGCAGAGGAGAAATCAATCACTTAGCTTCCCTTACTGCCTCTTTCCTCTCTAGGCCTTCAGGAGAAATTGCCTTTTCCTCACGCTGAGATCTTTTATGCCTACTCAGCAGTTTTCATACAAAGCCAAAATCTCACCTTCTTTGCTGACTTTCATTTTTGCAGTTCATGGTATAAAAGGTATCTGCTGGGGTAAGGAAGTTTAATTTTTAGAATCTCAGGAAGTAGTGGAGTTCTTTTAACACATTTCAAAGTTAAGAGAACAGCACGGACAAAAGTAAAAACTTACCAATAGCAGTGCCATGACAAGTCCAGGTTAACTAGGAGTAGGAATAACAGAAGTCAGAGGAGAGGGGCATTGGATGGGAATACTGGTAACTGCAAACATTATTCAATATAAATGTACTTTATCTGGAAGTGAACTGTATAGATTATTTTACTCCTCAAATTGGAAAAGAGAATTGACTGCACTATGATCTGGAAATTGTCAATTTCTCCTTTTTAACTTGCATAATGCATTCAGAGATTGTTTGTTCATTCCATGCCTCTGGGACCATGAATTCCCACCATTCACACAGTAAATGTAAACAATATGTATGTACAGTGCTGAAAGGAAACAAAAGAACAGCCTCGTAAAAGTGATCTTAGCATCAGATGTGTTTCTGCTTATGCTAAATGCTTCACAAATTGATTATCATAAATAGAAAAAAAAAGTCCTGAGAAATAGTTTACTTATAATTGACTATGACAGAGAAACACTGGCCCTATAAATTAAAATAATTTTAATTATTTTTTGATAATTATATTGTGTCTTTTTTGAATGACTTCCAAGGAAATAGCCTTTTACAAAATACAATTCCTACTATAATTTGACTAGATAATTCCAATATTCTGTTTGATACATAACAGGAGGTGAGAGAAGAGAACTTTGGGAAACTATCCAATATTTTTGTGAAAAAATCTTTTAATGAATACAAAGAATCATGAAATGTTAATACATTGGGACAGCTCTAAAGCCGCAAAATAGAAGTTTATTTTATTTTATTTTAATGTTTTTTTATTATATCATGTTAGTCACCATACAGTACATCCCTGGTTTCTGAGGTAAAGTTCGATGATTCATTAGTTGCATATAACACCCAGTGCACCATCACCAGCCTGTCCCATTCCCCCACCCTCCTCCCCTCTGAAGCCCTCAGTTTGTTTCTCAGAGTCCATAGTCTCTCATGCTTCATTCCCCCTTCTGATTACTCCCCCTTTCTTTATCCCTTTCTTCCCCTACCGATCTTCCTAGTTCTTATTTTGAACACAGTTTTATATATCCATAGTCAATTCTCAAATTTCCTTTTTTCTGTGCATAATTATTTTCCTAATTAACTAATTAGACACTTTAGCAGGCTTAAAAACTACACAGGTTAACTACATAACTGTTTAATGCTTACTATTACTGAAAAAAATGGTGTTAATAAGGGTTGAGTTCTTCAAACATGTTTTTCATCTTTCTCTAAGAATATAATTCTGTGTTAGGCAGTGCTTTATTATAAATGTTAAGGGTGGGCAGAGTGGGAGCAGATCCCAAGTTGCTACTTTGAAATCTAGCATTTCATAGATGGAAGGGTAGTAGTTCCATGTAACTGTATCTCAGTTAGTAAGAGCCTGTTTACTAACTGTGGCAGACCACGTGGTATCTTGGGGACAAAGGCAGGTGTGTTCTGTAACTATTTCTGTATAGGCTCACCCATGCTGGACTATTACTGGTCTTGGGGTAGGGAGGCCAGCATGGCTGCATCATAGATGAAAAAGGGAGGTTAAGACAGAAAGATCACCATGTTCTGCAGAGATTTAGGGTTCACCTACCTTTCACATTCATTCACTCATTCATTCATTCATCCATCAGTGTAATGTATTAAGCCCATAATACATGCCAGAAAAAGAGCTAGGCGTTGTACGGGCCTGCCCTTCAGAAACTGAGCAAGGTAATGTAGTAGGCAGAGAAACAAACAGTGAATTGTAATACCCTGTGATATGCACTCTTCCCAATTTGAGCACAGAACTCTGGGGTGGGGGGTAGGGTGCTGGCTGTGAGGAGATGAATTCCTGTGAAGCATGGGGATGTCTTCTGAGGAGAGGTGACCTCTGCATCATGGTGACTAGGAGTTAGCCAAGTAGGGGTGGGAAGAGGGGAGAGGGGAAAAAGACAGTTCTGCAGATAAACTTGTGAGATACTGAAGGATAGCTTTCCATTGAGGCTCTTGCATGGCCTTGTCCCCAAAGCTGTTCCTACCCTCCTACTGCCTCACACACATGGCTTTAGCCCCTTGCTGTTTCTCTGCACCTCTCCTAATAAAATTGAAATTGCTCAAAATATGGCTGCTAAGCCCCATGAACAATTCCTCCCTCTTCCTGCTAAAGCCTATAAATATTTAACCCCCTCTCCCACTTGGAACCTTTGCCCAACATCTCAAGCCTAGGTATTCTAGAGTAAAACAGAAGCTCACTCTAATGGTGCTCTGCTTGATTCCTTCCACCCCCTCCCTGTAATCTGTCCCCTACATACAGAGAACAACACAGAGGCAGAAGCAGAGATTCCATTTAGGTAACTGCAAGAAGTTGAGTGGCTGAGTCAAAAATTGGGAGGTGAAGACAAGAGTGGTGGGCGCTATATAGGGTCTTTGAGGTAACCGAGAGATAGATGGATTATGGTAGGCCTGGAAAGCCATCTTTAGGATTTGGGACTTTGTATGGAGGCTCGTGGGTCCTTTAAAGGGGTCCATTCAGGATCCAGTAAAACAAGAGGCAAGTGACATGGAATTGAGACATGGAACATGGATGATTCTGACAATGGAGTGGAAAGGAAGAAAAATGGCAACAGGGAGACACTTGGGAGGTAACTGCTGTTTTCGAGGTGAGAGAAGAAAGTATGTTGCCATTGTTTTTCACCATTTGTTTGGTGAGGATTCCACTCGGGGCACTGGTCAAGCCCTGACTGCAGCTAGTTAGCAGGAGTCCCATCCTCTCTCCTTGAACTGTATAAAGGAGGCAGAGGCCCTTAGAAACATCGGCGCAGTGCATAGCACGTGGTTGGTGTTCAGTAAATATTCATTGCCTTGAACTGAAATATTTTAGAAGTTACTAAGGCCTCAGGCTTATCTAAGTGAAGGGCAGTACGAGAATATACTGTCCTCAAAACCTGAAGAAAACCTGTATTCTTTTCACATCCTTCTGCTGTGATTAAAAAATAATAATAAATAAAACAGCAGCAAAAGTCTTCAAATGAACATTTAATGTGTTTCTATAGTTTGCAATCCTAGTTTACACGGATTTATTTTTTTTTAAGTTTGTTAAGAGATGCTTTAAAAAATACCCACATTTTCCAATTGTGCCACCATCTGGGCAAACAATGTAAATATTTACAAGCAAAGTCTTAGGGTAAAGACGGATGTTTTGCAGTATGTTGAAACCTGATAGTATTGCCTTTCAGAATTGCCCATGGTTTCCCTCTATTGTGCTCCTTTACAAAGCCTTTGAACAAGCGTGTTCAAACACACTCAGGGAACATTAGCAGATGCTGAAATATTTTATTAGCTGATTTATTAAGCTATTGAGGGTCATTCTTTGAAAAATGGGGAGAGAAATCCAGACACAACAGAAGTTAGAAAAATCAGAAATCAACCTTTGGAACAATGGTAGCAAGTAACTTTTTTTCTCTTTGTTAACATACCAACATAATTCAAAACAGAACAATGTCTGTGTGAATGCTTATAGGTGCTGCTTCTTATTTTTTTTTCCAGGGAGAGAAGGTTTAGGAAAAGTGCAGAAGTGGAAAGGAAAGGAAAGGAAAGGAGAAAGAAAAAGGGAAAGGGAAAAATAGAAAGGAAAAGAAAAAGGGAAGGGAAAGGGGAAGGGAAAGGAAAAGGAAGGGGAAAGGAGAAGGGGGGAAGGGGAAGGGAAGGGAAGAAGGGAAGGGAAGGGAAGGGAAGGGAAGGGAAGGGAAGGGAAGGGAAGGAAAGGAAAGGAAAGGAAAGGAAAGGAAAGGAAAGGAAAGGAAAGGAAAGGAAAGGAAAGGAAAGAAGGGAAGACCTCACAAAATTTTCCTCATCTGATGGCTGGAACTCGTATCCATCCTTTCAAATAATGCATGTTCTTTCTCTGGGTCTCATTTTGAGATACAAATAGTCTGGGAAAAGTAAATGGAAGTAAGTCACTTCCAATGTCTTGTGAATGTGCTTCTAACATGTCATCCTTAGGACAGGCAGACTAAAGCCCAAGGAGGAAATTGAGTCTTGGAAAAGGCTGGAGAGCTTGTAGGGTGATCAGATAGCCATGCTCAGCCTCTCTTCCTTGCAATTCTACAGACAAATACGTTGGCTTAACATTTTCCCCAGGTTCTGCCATGTTATTAAAGGAATATGACAGAATGACTGCTAATTCATGTAATGATTTTCATCTACAATATACAAAGTGTAACATGCATTAATAACTAGGATGAACCCAAACTACTGACCCTTTTAGAATCCTACCAGATCATGAATCATCAAATATCTGATTGAAAACAGTCCACATTCTGGCTCTTCTTAAAATACTGAGCTTTATTTTGCATTTACTGTTCTTCAAAGAGGCACCTTCTATTAATATTCACAAAGCAAAGAGGCATAATCAAAGGAAATAGGAAGACAGAGACATCTTGTCAACCAGACTGACCCAAACTTGATGTTGTTCTGCAAATGATAGACTTTAAGATACCTTCTCTTTTTTTGGAAGCCAAATCAATTGCTTATAAGTCTGTGCCATTTAAAAAGTCATGATGGGCAGTTCATGCTACTTGTTAATACTAAAGCAATTGTTGACAATTGTTCTGGATTTCAACGTCTAATTAAAGCTAAGTGGTTGAATTTGCATACAATAAACAATAGAAGAGACTTGCATCACCAGTCCCACAGGCATAATCAGCTTCACAATACAATATCATTAAAACTTGCATGCTAATTATAGCTAATTGTTCCATGCAAATAGAAGGCATTTCATTCAGAATATAGACTTTCTTTCAACAGCTTAAGTATTGCTGTTCATCTAAAAAGACCCAAGATGCTCAAGGCACCATAAAAGAAAAATTGTTCAGGAAAGGTTTTTGTGGTTTGTCTCTTAAGTTTCAAAAAATAAATAAATTAATAAATAAAATAAAATAAAATAAAATCAGTCTAGGATTCTTACTGAAAGTATTCAGCTCCTCAGTCAAAGCAAACCAATTAGACTTAACTTGCTTATTAATTTTACTTGTTGGCAGAATGTGAAGCTGCCCAATTAGAAATGAATAAAACAAGCATTCAGCAGTTTTTGGTTAAACAAATATTATTAATATCATTAAATCCCAAAGAGGCCCTTTTGAAATTTTTCCCTAATTAATTCTGGAAGGACACATGAACAGTAAAATATCACATGTTTGATGTGGACACTAACCTGCCCTTCTCCAAAGTTAGTGCTAAATACTATAAATCCAATGACCAACTGTCCACAGTCAAATGAAAAAAAAAGGGGGGGGGGAGCTAAAATAAAAGCCATGTAAAAATGGATCATTAGAGCAGCACCTTGTTCATTGTGGATTTAGAGCTTTCCTGAGGTGATTCTGCCTTAATTGAACTTGGAATTTTTTTAGCAGGTATTATCAGTAGGTATTATTTTTTTTAAATCTTTCTTATTGAAATACACTTGATATACAATTGCTACATTAGTTTCAGGTGCATGACACAGTGGTTCAATAACTCTATGCACTGTGCTATCCTCATTCCAAGTGTAGCTACTGTATGTCACCATACACTAACACCATTAACAATACTCCCTATGCTGTGCCTTTCATCCCTGTGACTTACTCATCCATAACTGGAAGACTATACCTCCCACTCCCCTTCACCCATGTTTGCCCATTTCTTCTCAGCACCTGCTACCCGCCCCCCACCGCCAAGAAGCCACTAGTTTGTTCCCTGTATTTATGGGTCTGTTTCTGCTTTTTTGTTTGTTCATTTGTTTTGGTGTTTTTAGATTCCACATATAAGTAAAATCATGTAATATCTGTCTTTCTCTGTCTGGCTAATTTAATTTAGCATAATACCCTCCAGGTCCATCCATGTTGTCACAATCATGCAGCTCATACAGAGAGGCCAAGGAATTGTGGTGCAGTCATATTTTATTTACTCCTTGGAAATAATACTAAAAAGACTGAATAACCCCACAGCTCACAGTTTATTATCCACTGGGAGAGCTCAGCTAGTAAAAATAGATTTTAAATTAATAAATATTTATGGATGTGACTTGTTTCTTAAAAGGAAAATTAATACCAAAGAGGAAAAATGAAGCTAAGTAAACATTGTATTTTTTAACGGCAGAAATAGTCAAAAGGTGTTTCAGGGGAGATTCCATTCCATTCTATTCCATTCCATTTTGCCACATTCTGTTCTATTCTGTTCCCTGCCTGCAGCCGAAGACAAAAACAAAACAAAACGAAGCTAGACACTGCTTCTTTCAGATGCATCCTGCTCAGCTAGAGACATAAATTGTGATATCTTCCAGATTTCACTCCCTGTATGGAGTAAGAGAAGAAAGGTGTGGAAGAGAAAAAAAGAAAGAGAAGGAAAAGACCCATGGGGGAGGAAAGGGAATTTCAGAGGTATGGCTAATAATTAGAGGCTCTGCTCAGTTTTAGTGCCTGCTTGGATCCCAATCTTCTTGTCTTCACTGTCTTCTGCTTTCACTGTCCTTAGCATTTTCTTCCAAAATAGTTTCAACGTTCTGACATATGAATTTATGGCTTTAAAAACAACTAATTTATAACTCCCTGCCAGCACACAGATGATTTGCTTTTCACTTTTTAAAAACCACCACCACAACAAATACAATCAAATATCAAGTAAATATATCTTATAATTTGCCCCTAGTCATAGTAGTCATCTGTCATAATAGCAATAGAAAACTATTCATGAAATGGCACTTGGAATCCACCTACTTTGCCCGTCCTTCTACCTATCACGATCCCTCCAGCACCCACAAGGCTTTGTCTTACTGGAAATTTTCTCTTAATTTATAGGAGCCTTAGCTTAGACATCTGTCCTTAGCTTTCCTCCACTTGGAATTCCTCTATCCTTCCTTTCTCCTACATTCCATTGTTTCTGAATTTTTTTTATTAATAAAATAAGATCCAAGACTTGAAAATAAAGCAAAAAGATAGTATAATGTCACCCAGGGGCAAAGGCTCACCCAAGAATTATCTGCAGTGAATACACTTTGTTCAAATGATTACTATTGAAAAAAGATCCCAAATATAGCAAGGCTATCTGCTATTTTGTAGATTTTTATTCAGGAGAGATGAAAATAATATATATTCAGGAAAAATGATAATTTCAAAAGTTATGCGCTTTATTACCCTGTAGGAAATTAACTAGTTTTATACCTAACCTAGGAATCTTACCTTAATATTCCTTTATTAAATTGCCTATACATATCTAGCTCCTCAAATGCTTTTTGAATTGGTTCTATCATCTTGCTGGTTCTCTTAATGAGTTGAACAAAATCTTTGAATTTTTATGCTTGTGTAAAACCACAGTTTTAATGTTTTAAAAATTACACTTCAGCAGTAATCAAGTTATTTTACATACTCCTATTACTTATCATATTGTTTAATTAATTGGTTTTACTTTTCTTTTCTTTTCTTTTTTTTTAAAGATTTTTTTTTCTTTATTTATTTGACAGAGAGAGAGACAGCCAGCGAGAGAGGGAACACAAGCAGGGGGAGAGGGAGAGGAAGAAGCAGGCTCCCAGCGGAGGAGCCTGATGTGGGGCTCGATCCCAGGACTCTGGTATCACGCCCTGAGCCGAAGGCAGACGCCCAACGACCGAGCCACCGAGGCGCCCCTGGTTTTACTTTTTCAACCATACTGTGAAGCTTCCAGAATCACAAACTTCTATTTCTGTATCTACAGCACCCAGTATGGGTTCCTGGAACTTAACAGGTACTCAATAAATGCTGTTTATATGTCGCTGAACTCAATTGCTTGGCTGCACTCATAAATCAATGGAGCATTTGGCCCCAGAGATTAATATTTGTCTCTCTTAGTTTGGCATCTATGTCCCTAAATTTAAGGTTTTGTTTTAATTCATGCTACCTAATATGAAAAAATGGATCTTAACCTGTCTCATCTGGTATTTCACATATATATACCTCCTAAGAAAGATTCAAATGTGTAGGCAGGTTTTCGTTTTGTCCCCTATACTTAATAAAAGATATATATATATGTATATGTGTGTGTATGTATATATATATTCTACTATATATCTTATATATTATATAATATAATATATATATTATATATTCTATGTTAATATCCCAGTCAAGAATAGGAAGATTAGCTAAGAGAAAGGAAAGAGGCCAGATTGCCATCTATAGTACGGTTTCCACAGATTCTCCCTGCATAAAAACTGTTGATTTAACAATAAAATTTGAACTTGCTTCTTCATGTATAAAGCTAGTAAAGAACTTTTTTTTTCTGAAAATTGGCTTCTTTTCTGGGCCAAATGCTAACAAATTATAGTACTGAATATGTGACTGAAAAAAAAAAAAAGAATGAATAGAATGGAAAGAAAGAAAAATGGACATTAACAGCAGTAACCAAAACAGGCTTTAAATATTGTTAAGGAATTTCTGTCACTTCAAAATAAATCCCAGTCTACAAGCGACATGGATATGTCGCTTCAGTGAAAATTCCATGGTTAATAGGACTTCAAAAACCTTGTTTGATCAGTTTCTATATCTTCTTACCAAACATAATTCTTAGAAAGGATTTCTGCCGGCCAGAATATGTATTTTATTTTTCAGTTGGCCTAAATTAGTATAAACAGCTGAAAGTTTTAAGTAATGAATCAAATTCATTTTTTCCCAATTTGACACTACATAATTAGAACCTTTAATCTTTTTTATTAGTTTCCAATCGCTAGACTGTAGAGGTAAAATAATATGCATTTTTATTTTAGGTATTAATTATATACTTTAGTGTTGCTCAATAACTTTACCTTCCATGCATTCTACACCAAATCCCAATGTCTCAGACTACTTACTTCAATAATGTAGCTTAAGGACTCTAGAAGAACTTTTCAGAAAGTGTGGATAAAATCCCCAGACATTCTAAATTTCATAGTTAAAAAAAAATCTTGCATCTAAACAGCATCACTTTATAAATTTTCAAACACAAAAGAAAAGGATGCTAAACGCTGTGAAAAACTCGATATAAATGAATAAAACATTAAGAAAGGGGAACAAACCAATGAACACTGGCTTGTAGAATTATTAATTCACTTTCTACTAGAATTTACACGTCTACCATTCACAGTATAGTAACGGATACCTAATGGATGCTCAGCTAGTCAACAATGTTGGTTATGCGACATTAGGAAGCCATCCAGGAATTAAGCAAGAAAAAAAAATGGGATCAAACATATTTGCTTCTTTCAATATTGGAACCAGGCAAAAATCCCTTAGCTTCTTACTCCAGGAAATACATGTTCTTGTAAAATACAACTATGAACCAACTGAAATAACTTGCTTATTAATACCAACAGCTTAATCATCAAGGGCTACTTTAGATCTCTCATCTTGTTGTGCCCACCAGGCCAGAGCTATTATGGCATGAAAGTCTACCAAATGACAACCACTTCCCTGTCTTGTAAGACCCACTTTAAAACCACCCAGCTTCATACCATCACCCAGTTCATAACCTACACTATAAATATTCTACCCAAATTTCCTCATTTTGAAATACTATCAAGATGGTGATTTGTCATTTTACAGTAAGTTTTAGTAAACCCAGTTTTGTTTGATCAAGAGATTTTTCTGGGGCACTTTTGAGAGATTGACAGTAGAAACAGGAACACTGACAAGAAGTAGCAACCACTGGGACAGGAAACACCTAAAACTTGACAAATCAAGCACAGGAATTAAAATGTGTAACAGTTCAGGTCAATAATACCTCTCTTTATTACAATAAATTCTCAGAATATTCCTATATTAGAATACAGGATAAAAATGAAGTTCATAACGATAAATGACTATGTCAATATAATCTTAAATCATGTTCAATATAATCTGTTGAAGAAGACAGGGGAATGTATACTATATTTTATAGAGAGTTCTTTCCAAATTAAATATTATTTTAAAGTTTTGGCAAATACCTAAAGCTTTCTGGTATAGACTGTCCAGGTAATATATTTGCAGGGGCTTCAATTAGTTGAGGTATCCCCATGCTGTGTTCACTCAGTTACCAGCTTCTGAATTCCTGAAGAATGCTACTACACCTTGGCTTTAAATGGTTCACAATTCAAGGAATTAGTATTTTGCAAATGGTAGGTTAAATCCACAGGCTTGCTGTTTGTAATCAAATAGAACTGAATTTTATCTCTAGCTCTGCAGTCTTGTCGACTTATGACCATCAGCAAATTATTTAACTACTTTGACCGTCCATTTCTTTGTCTGTTAAAAAAAAAAAAAAAGATAACTATACCAATCTCACAGAGCTACTGTGATGCTTATAATGTGGGATAGTTAGTACCTTGCTTGTTAGATGAATGAAGGAACTAACTAATGTAAATATTAGCAGGCACTGTTGTAAGTATTTGACATGTCTGAACTCTTAGATTTATGCTTGAGGGAAGAGCTATTTATGTCCTTGCTCTACAGATGAGAAGATTGAGTCTCAGAATATGACCCACCTTGATGAAGTGGCATAGTTAGCAAATGGAGAGGTGAGATTCAAATCTAGTCAGTTAGCTCTATAGACCCACTCTTCCCCACTGTGCTGCTAAGCGACAAATGATTCTGAAATTGAAGACAATGAACATTTCAAAAGATCACTTTGCTTTGAACACCCAGCAAGTTATTAATGATTTTGGCTGACACATCTTTTGATCTTCTCCTTTATGATGAAAAGTCCTGGAGAAAGTTAATGGACTTTGCACCATTTACAAATTTTTTTTTTAAACTAAAGGATAAACTTAATCAGATAGCTCTTAACCTGGTGAAATCCCACTCCTTTGTCTCACAAGGCACAGAGAGATAAACCATATAACCAGGTGAATACTGCTCACTGAAGGCTTCATTAATGGCCTCATTTCTTTGCAGGTAGAAAAGACATTTTAAGATAAGTGTTCCACCATGTTGGAAATAACTGAATGATAGCATGATGGAAAGGAAAACATTAAAGTCTTATAACTTATATCAAGAAAAGTTCATCTGCAAGTGATACAAGGATAGAGGACAGAATGATCTATAAAAGTTGAAGATAAGGTTATTTTTGAAAATAAAATTACATAAAATGAACCCGAATGAACAAACCACCCCTTGATAAAATAAAACAATCCACTTTAAGCTTTGCCTGGGTGGCTGAACAATTTGAGGTAATACTCAAATTCTAATCATGGTGAATAGTCTGTGAATGTAGCCTTATTAATTCTCTTTTTCCTCAATGGGAATAAAGATTGTGATGCTCAGCATGGACAAGGGAATCTGAAGAGTGAGACTGTATCAGTTTTCTACAGTTGTCTACAGTGGTCTCCGGGGAAGGGATGTACTCACCCATGGTCATGAGCATCCAGCCCAGAGGAGAACACGGTTATGGTGAGGTGGTGGCTTCCATGCTCATGACTAGATATGCTAGTGTTCACTGTCTTTCAAATGGTGTGAGCTGTTCCCATTGCAGTTAACCTTATAATTTAGCTTTGCACATAGAGTTAGCATAGGGAGAGAATACTTTATCTTACAAATCTGAAGTTTCTGGAGCTGTTGTTACACCCAAGTTTCTTATTCTGTATCTACAAATCAACATTTTGGCCTATAGACCAGGGGTCAGAAAACTTTTGCTGCAAAAAATAAGATAGTCAATATCTTAGGTTTGTGGGTCCTATGGTCTCAGTTCCAACTACTCAATTTTGCTATCATAGTGCAAAAGCAGCCAAAGACAATACATAAACAAATGGGCATGACTGTTCTCCAATAAAACCTTACTTACACAAACAGGCAATGGTCCAGATTTGGCCCACATATTATTATTTTGCCAACCCTTGTTATGGACCATCAGGATCGTATGAGTTAGTATGGTAAACAGAATACTGGCCTTCCAAGGGCAGCTACATGCAAACCCCAGAATCTGTGAGTATGTTACCTTACAATATACCATACAAAAAGGACTTTGCAGATGTGATTAAGTTAATGATTTTGAGATGAGGGATTTTCCTAGATTCTTTGGGGAGGTCCAATATAATCATCAGTGTCTTAAGGGAAACGAGGGAGGCAGGAGAGGTAGATTGAGAGAAGATGTGGTGATGGAAGCAGAATTTGTAGTGACTATGGCCTTCAGAAACTGGAAAAGGCAACCCACAGATTCTCTCCTAGAGCTTCCAGAAGGAACACAATGCTGCCAACACTTTGATTATAGCTTAGGAAGGCCTATTTTGGACCTCTACACTCCAGATCTGTAAGATAATAAATCTGTGTGTGTGCAAGCCACTAAGTTTGTAGTAATTTGTCAGAGCAATAGGAGGAAACTAATACATTTGGGTCGGCACGGGTCTGCCTAGGCCTCTTCAAACTTGGAATGTGTGAAAGGTTGTTCTGTGTCTGCTTGTTTAAGCTGGAATATGTTTCTAGAATCCCTGCTCTATATGATTTCCAAGTTAGATTTGAAAGGCAGAAGCAAAGTTGCAGCCATTACTCTCTGAAGGTTGCGATGGTTAGATGCAGTTACAATCTTGCACATGGGGGTCTATGAGTTCCAGGTTGGTTCTCACTCTCCTCTACCAATTGCTGAGCCTGTTGACCCACTGTTGCCCCAGGCCAGCCATGGATGCTTTAACATAGGGAGATAATACATTGGTCCTACAGGTGTGATAGCCACACAGAAGCCAAGATTCCCATGAGATTCTCACAAACCTTCTCTTTACCATCCTATTTTGGTGACTGGACATGCTCGCTTATTGGAGTAACTGGCTTGTGACTCCTTTGAGCCTTCCCTTGCCCAGCTCCTCCCACATAGTTTAAGTTCTAATTCCTATAATAAATATAATAAATATATAAATATATAAATAAAGTATATATAATAAATATAATTCTTGATACCAAAATTTATTAATGGCTCTGATTTCATGATTAATTCCTGACTGATAGAGAAATATTGTAACAAAAGCAAATGTTGGATCTAGGGGTCCAAACAGAGAATGTGCTGACCATGCCAAAGTGAAACCACAGCATGAGATAGGCCCTCGTGTGCAGACAACTTCTTTTGATGGTATCCTTCTCTTAGGACTCTGACTACAACAGCTTGTCCACAAGTTTGCACACAGAAGTGTTGAAGGGAAGGGGAAACAGGAATCCGGTTCTAACCTCAGCTCTGCCAGTGATCCGGGTAAGTTGCTTAATCTTTCCGGTGATATGTTCACATCCAAGAAAAAGAAGAAGTGAGTGGTTGACTATTCACAAATATTTGGTACCTTTTCCTCAAGGGATGATTATATTTCCCTGTTTCCCTGTTCTATTGAATGTAGGTATGGCCATAAAGCTTGTTCTAGTTAATGCAATGGGAGAGTTAGTGATGTGTAGCTTTCAGAACTGCTTTCTCTCTTTCACTTCGACTGCGGTTACAGGCAACATTCTAGCAAGAGGCAGCCCTGTCAGCCTAGTCCCAGAGTACAGGGGATATTTAAGTAGAGCTACAGCTGCCCAGGATGGACCTACAGCCCGAGTAAGCACTAAACATTTGTGGCTGGAAGCCACTGAAATGTTGGAGTCGCTTCAGCATGACCTGGGCCATCCCGACGGGTACAGGACTGAACTAGGTGCTCCTCTGTACAATCTCAAATACCCTAGTTTGCAACAGATTTCAAGATGAGTTTTTAAATTGGCGGGGCGCCTGGGTGGCACAGCGGTTAAGCGTCTGCCTTCGGCTCAGGGCGTGATCCCGGCGTTCTGGGATCGAGCCCCACATCAGGCTCCTCTGCTGTGAGCCTGCTTCTTCCTCTCCCACTCCCCCTGCTTGTGTTCCCTCTCTCGCTGGCTGTCTCTATCTCTGTCAAAAAAAATAAATAAAATCTTTAAATTGGCAATATATATAATTTTGTTTTTCTAAAAAATGCCAATAGGCACAAATAAAACAGAAGCCTAGTGTATCTGCTCAGAATTAATTCACGGAAATATGTGCAATAAAATGATCTTTACATTAGCCCTCTGTTTATGTGGTG
Organism: Ailuropoda melanoleuca; assembly: GCF_002007445.2. Taxonomy (NCBI): domain Eukaryota; kingdom Metazoa; phylum Chordata; class Mammalia; order Carnivora; family Ursidae; genus Ailuropoda; species Ailuropoda melanoleuca. The sequence goes on along the minus strand of NC_048230.1, from coordinate 84,899,797 downwards.
CCTAAAATCTGCATAATAGCAAACACCTCAAATGACTGAATCTTGAAATAAACTGACTGACTGACAAAGTTAGTCAGTGCGACACAGACACCATTTATGCACCCTCTTACAAAAGAGTACCTAATTATTTTTCCTTTCTACCGTCTTCTTAATATAACTTCCTGCTTTGAGCCAAAGAATTCATACTTGGGGCTTATCAACCTCAAATAGTAGCAATTCAGAGACATTTAATTAACTGTGTGGTGGGTAGTGGTATTTCTTTGGTTGCTACCTGGAACTTTCTCAATTTAAAAATTTAGAATAGTATCTTGATGCCTAAGAATCAATCTCTTAAATTTGAAAATAAAATAGTTTAGTACAACTTTTTTTTTTAAGCTATTCACTTGGGAATGAAGATGGGGAAAAAAGAATATAAGACAGGAAGAGGGGAGGGAGAAGAAACAAATGTTAATAAAGTATCATTGGGATTAAGGAAATTATCTGAAAATCCAACTTTTCTCAATCTTTGCTATCTTCTCTAAAGTTGGTGTAACGGTTCATTTTACTCCAAAGTCCTTCAGTAAGGGTTATAAGAGCCACAATTTGTTTTAAGGGCTTATGTTGTTGTTTTCTTTCTCCTCATCCTAAGATCCTCAGTAGTGCCAAATGTGCTACAATTTCATTGAGCAGCATGTTGTAAAACAGTGCACTTCATGTTTATTCAGTGAGAGTTTGCACTGAGGAGCATTTAAGTCTGAGGATTTCTAACCAAGGAATGAACAAAGATGTAGCATTATCATGTATCTAACTTTGTCACTTTCCAGCAAATGAAAACATGACAGCTTTTCAATGGCAGAGGAATCCATTTTGATAAATAAATAGAATTTTGGATATTGTATTCACCTATTTTGATCATCTGACTCTTACCCCCTTTTTCAGAAACCTAGAAGAGTTTCTGATTTCTCTCCAACTCAAAATTAAAATTCCTATCCCTGTCCTCTCTTACATAGGTGCCTTCTGTTTTCACAAAACAGGAAATGTTCCCACCTTCTGAAAGAAAAACTGCATCTCACTGTCTCTTTAGAATAGTCATTGAGTCTTGATATGTACCAATTAGGCTTTCAGAGATTAATCATTCGTCTATTCACCAACACTCATTCCACAAATATTTACTAATTCTTGCTGTGTGTTAGGCAATACGCTCAATTGTGGATGTAGTGGTGAGCAAGACTAATCTTTTCCCTACCCTCATGGAGCTTGTGATCGAGGGAGAAAGAAGAAAATAATCATATACTAATACAAATATAAATGTAAAACTTCCCTAGGGAAGAAAAGACAGAGTTGAGCTCCAAAGGATGAGGAGAACAAATGACCAGGTAAAGAGGGAGGGAAATCTTTCTAGACAAGAGGATGACATATGCAAATATTCTCTGGCATATACAAAGGTACCATGATAGAAAATGTTCAAAATGTAAATAAGAAGAAAAAAGAGTAAAGGCTAATTCTTATAATCTTACATTCATTTTTACATTCATCTTCATCCTTTGATTCATTCACTCACAGTTTTTAGAGAAGCTATACCATGCTAGGTACTTATGCTGATTAATGATAAGTTAAATTAACATGATCCCAATAAAAACACCAGCAAGATCATAGCAAATAAACTGTCAACGATCATGAAGCTCATGGAACTCACAGACTGGCATGGGAGACAAACAAGTAAATCACCACTGGGGGTTCCACATGAAGAGTAGCACACACAAGCTATACACAGATGCTCTGGGGACACAGGGGCATACAAATCATAGCTGGGGCAAAAAGTACCAGTCAAGGGAATCTCTTTCCAGCAGAAGTGCTCCTTAAGATGAGTTGTAGAGGGCTAGTTGATGAGAATAAAGGGATTAAGAAAGAATTTTGGCAGAGGAAAAGTTTTATCCTAAGGAATAAAGGTCTGATGACCTTCCCAGACCTTCCATGGAGTGAAAAATTTGTATAAGAGAGTGGGAGCAGATGAGTAAGAGGTTGGCAGTTCACAGCACCCTTAATGTCTCAGGGATGACTGCCCATAAGCCAAAATTAGATGTCTAAGGGTTTTTTTTATTTTGTTTTGTTTTTCAAGATTTTATTTATTTATTTATTTAGCATGTGTGAGAGGTGGTAAGGGACACAGGGAAAAGGAGATAGAGAATCTCAAGCAGACTCTGCACTGAGTGTGCAGCACAATGCAGAGCTCAGTCCCAAGACCTTAAGATCATGATCTGGGCCAAATTCAAGAGTCGGACGCTTAACCAATTGAGCCACCCAGGCTCCCAGGGGTCTTGTCTCTTAAGTATTTGCATCCAAACAACTTAACTGTTTATGTACTAACCACTCAGTAGCCATATGAACCAGATTGGACTCTGGTTTACATGTTGTCCAACAGATGTTGAGCATCCGTATTTCTTTCAAAATTGAAAGAAATCCTGCCTTACCCTTATAAGTTTGCTATGGTGCCCTGGGTGCCTTGGGTGCCACACTTACATCCTGAAAACTATGGGGAGCTCTTAAGGATCTCTAATGAAAGGGAAGGGAGGTATGCTGTGTTAAATACCATTAATGTGATCATTCTGGCAAGGATGTGTAAAAACCTAAAAATAAAAGTTTAAAATAACCTTAAAACTTCAAGGAGACCAGCTCAGTGGTTTAACTGAGAAGTAATGGGGAATGGTAGCTGGGGTGGAGTAGAGAGGACAGTATAGCAGAAGCTCTCAGCAGTCTCCTTTCCCCTGGCCTTCCCTGAGGTCCTCTGCAGATAACTTCCATCCATACTGATGGCCTCCTGAGTCTGCCTGAGGGGGGATTTCTGGCTGTAGGAGGTGCTCATCATGCAAGGCGTAAAGGGTAGCAGAATATGCCACCCCAAAATAAAACCATAAGAGTTCAGAACATGCCACCCCAAAATATGCCACTTTGGTATACTGACAATTTTGAGTTGTGACCTCTTAAAAAAACAGCAAATACTGGGAAAGTCTTTCTCTGAATTTTCCTATCTGCCTAAAGACAGATATCCAAAAGAAACTCAGCTGTCACAGAGCCCCTTCCTTGGAGTTTCATCACCTAGGGAGGATGGACCCTTATCATACGAGAAATTACTAGAAGTTGACACCACACCCAGAGAAACTTTGTCAAAAGCTATCATATCTCCCACCTATTCTTTCAAGACCCAGTCCCTTTCCTAAAAATCATTTACTCTCCCTTAGGAGGCCTCTATCCCCTTTCTCCTTCCTCTATTAATATGGTACTTAAGCCTGAATTCTAAACCAATTCTTTGAGTTACTTATTTTTTCTGGGTCTTTCCCATGTATATACGGGATATACCTGTTAATAAAATTCTATTTGTTTTTCTCTTGTTGATCTCTATTTTATTACAGGAGTCTCAAGCTAAGAACTAAGAGGGTACAGGGAAAATTGTTTTTTTCTCCTGTATGGGGGGCAACCTCTAACAAGGAGGACAGGGTTAGTAGAGAAATACTGCAGCTTCCTTATCCCCTGGTGGGACAGTTTTAAAGTGGGTTCTACATGGTTTCTCAGAGACTCCAGACTGCCCCACTTTCCATTAGTAATAATCTCCTTACATCACACCTATTATAGGTTTTCCTCTTTCCCATCTCATTTCCCTATTGCCTCATGGTGCTTCCTGGGAAAAATGAACTACCCAATAAATTTCTTGAACCCAGATACTTGTTCAGGGTCTGTTTTAGTGAGAAGAAAGAAGGATATGGGAGCTATTAAGGAGGTTGAATGGACTGCAATAGATGATGCACTGGAAGGAGAGGAGTGAGGTAGAGAAATCTAGAATAACTCCTGGATTTCCAGCTGCACATCAGGGTTCTGTCAGCAACATTCACAAAGGCATTGGCTACAGGAATTTGAGCAGGTTACTACAGTCACACTAAGACTGAGGGCATTGTGGGGCCCAAAATGGAATTTTCCATCAAATAGTTGGATATTTAGCTATGGAGATCAAGAGAAAGGTCTTAGCTGGAGCTATCATTTGGGAATCAGGAACTTGGAAGTAGCAACTGAAGCCCCAACACTGCCAAAGTGTTAGGGCTTGACTGATACTGCTAAGGAAAGACATTCTGGTGTCCAAGAGGAAAGGGTGAACAAGAGAAATCACAGGGGGCTTAAGCCAGAGAGGTGGACACCGAGACTTATTAAGAAGGAACGACCAGGTAGGAAGGAATTAAAGAGAGTGGAGAATTATTCTGGAAGCTAAGAGAGACAGGAGTCCTAAAGGAATGGTCCTGGTGCCAACTACTACAGGGAACTTAAGTTGGATGAGGTCAAAGAAGGGTAGGGAGGGCTGTGCAGTAATCACACCTGGAGAGTTGCAGAGCATGGCCTTGAGAAAAGACAGTCTGGGGGAGGACACACCATGGTGGCCTAGATGCAGCATGGAAAGAACTGACTTCAATCCTGGCTCTGCCTGGGTTCCTGAGGTGAGCTTACATTCTTCTTCATCTAAACAAGAAAGGGACAGCATTGGAGGCTCTCAGAGGGTAGTGCTTGAAATCCATTCAGTAGCCTGTGCTTAGTGTTCCAAATAAAACATTGATTTGAAGAAGAAGAAGAAGAAGGAGAAGAAGAAGGAGAAGGAGAAGGAGAAGAAGAAAGAAAGAAAGAAAGAAAAAAGAAAGAAAGAAAAAGAAAGAAAGCAAGAAAGAAAGAAAGAAAGAAAGAAAAGAAAGAAAGAAAGAAAGAAAGAAAGAAAGAAAGAAAAAAGAAAGAAAAGAAAAGAAAAAGAAAGAAAGAAAGAAAGAAGAAAGAAAGAAAGAAAAGAAAAGAAAAGAAAGAAAGAAAGAAAGAAAAAAGAAAGAAAAGAAAAGAAAAGAAAAAGAAAGAAAGAAAGAAAGAAAGAAGAAAGAAAGAAAAGAAAAGAAAGAAAGAAAGAAAGAAAAAAGAAAGAAAAGAAAAGAAAAGAAAAAGAAAGAAAGAAAGAAAGAAGAAAGAAAGAAAGAAAAGAAAAGAAAGAAAGAAAGAAAGAAAAAAGAAAGAAAAGAAAAGAAAAAGAAAGAAAGAAAGAAAAAAAAGAAAAGAAAGAAAGAAAGAAAGAAAGAAAGAAAGAAAGAAAAAAGAAAGAAAAGAAAAAGAAAGAAAGAAAGAAAGAAGAAAGAAAGAAAAGAAAAGAAAAGAAAGAAAGAAAGAAAGAAAGAAAGAAAGAAAGAAAGAAAGAAAAAAGAAAAGAAAAAGTCTCAGCAAAGCTCATCTGGTCTCATTTGAGCATTCATGATAGGCAGGGAGCTGTGTCCAGGGGTGCGAAGAAAGGGAGATGAACTGAATGCAGCTTCTGATTGCCAGGGTTGTGTAGCCCAGTCAGGGTTTTGCAGTTATAATACAACTGCTATTAACATGTAAAGTAGATAGTGGCAAGTCCCAACAGAAAGCTCTATTTGTCTATATCTCTCCAGTGCCTTCCATTCTTTAATATATATATATATATATATATACACACTGTATATATTACTANTTTTTTTTTTTTTTTTTTTTTTTTTTTTTTTTTTTTTGGTGTGTGTGCAGTTTAAAACTTTTCTGTAAAGCTCCTCACAGCAAGTGTCTGGGGTGACAGCAGCTCTTTATATGACTTTTCCCATGACTGGACATAAAGATAATTTTCATGCAAACCCTCTTTATCTAGATACAAACACTGAGGCTTGTGTTCTTCTCTATGCAGTGGCATGGGTTATTGAATATGATTTAGATTCTGTGGAACTTTCCATTTTTATTTCATTCTTACAATTCTCTGATACAGGCAGGGCAGGGTTTTTAACATTTTTTTATTGAGATATAATTCATATAAAATAAAATTCACCATTTTAAAATATGCAATTCAGTGGGGCTTTTGTTTGTTTGTTTGTGCATTTGCACAGAGTGGTGCAGATATCATCATTATTTGACTCCAGAATATCTTCCTCACCCCAAAAAGAAAACTCTACGGGCATAGAGTTTCATTTCTCCCCCATCTCCTACCCCAACCCATGGTCTACTTTCTGTCTGTATGGATTTACTTATTCTGGACTTGTCATACAAATGGAAACACAACATGTGGCCTTTAGTGACTGGCTTCTTTCATGTATAATGTTTTTAAGCTCCAGCCATATAATAGCCAAGTACTGGTATTTCGTTCTCTTTACTGCTGAATAATATCCCACTGTATGGATGGACCATGTTTTGTTTATCCATTAATTAACTGATGGACATTTGGCTTGTCTTCTTTGGGTATAAGTCTGTGTTTAACCTATGAGGAACTGCCACCCGGTTTTCCATATTGGATGTACTATTTTATATTCTCACTGCAATGTATGAGGGTTCCGATTTCTCCACGTTCTCACCAACACTTGTTCTTTTCCACTGTTATCATTAAGGGCAGATTTTAGTGTTCCTGTTTCACAGATGAAGAAAGGTGGGTCTACACAGCAATCAAGTAGAAAGGCCAGGACTCAAATATTAGTTTTCAAATTCTTAGGTCAGCTTTCTTCCAATGATACCATAAAGTCATTCAGAAACCAGAACAACATCAAGGTATTATGAAGGCATAGAACAATGCCCTGAGAAAACTGAGGTATGATATAACTTAGGGAAGTGATGTGGATTTACAAAACACACATGGGTGTGCGTCCTACACAAACATTCACATTCATGTGTGTACACCCCAGTTGTGATGCTACTGGCTTAACAATGTACTCCTTAGAATACCAATGTGCTAATGAGAAGCTCTCAAAGAAGTCCAATTTAAATTATAGTGATACCTTTAACACTAACAGAAGACGATTCTTTAGGATTAAGTACATATCTCTTTGTAGTTCTTCAAATTGTGATTCTAGCCTGTGATTCACTATATCTGGACACTTATACTATCAAATCAGAGTTATTTTAGAAGAAGCACAGTATTATCTAGAGCTGAAGTATCCAATTCTTCAAACTGCTTCTTAAATTGTCTCAAAGCATAATATCTTTAAATTTTCTTGATAGTATAGGTCCTTAGAAAAATACATAGTTTAAGCTTGGGCATTCATTTGACTATTATTTAAGCCAAATTTGTCAAAACTGGAAATGCTGTCACACAGGTGGCATGACTAGAACATAAAATTGGCAGTACCTGGCCCCCAAATTAGCCCCTGACATTTTTTTTTCTAATGGAATAGTATAAATACATTTTGAGTGCCATAAAAGCATTTCCCTCACTTGTCTTAGGAAATTGATGAAATGTATTTTCTTGTTTAAAGCAATTGAAGGGTGTTGATGCAATATGTCAGAACTCTTACACTGGATAAACATTTCTAGCCTGGAAGAAATCGACTCCACAAGGAGACAGTTAAGATTGAACCCTGAGAAAATTTCCCTCTCTTTATTTAAATTGAAATAGTATAATGTGAAGTATAAATGAAGATATGGAATAAATATGAAATCATCCATTTCAGATACTTATTCTCCATGTTTCATATTAATACTATTCTAGAGAATAGTTACTATCATAGTGAATAATGAAGTCACATCTCTGGATTATTTACAGCAAGTCCATGATATTATATTTTGGTGATAATATCATAGGTATATAATATTATGGACAGCTCTACTGAACTTGAATTTGAAATAATTCTCCTAAGTAATGGCTTATAGTATTCAAATGTGTGCAGGTAAACCAGTAGGCTAATTGGAAATACTGGCAAGCCTGTGCTTAATTTATATCTATTGCCAGATACATTGATTTTAGGTAATGCAGAGAAAGAAACGTTTGCAGAGTTTGCCTTTACCATAGTTTAAAAGAAAGAAGGTTTCAAATTACCCATAATTTAAAAAACATGTTACACTGGGGTTGAGTTAGTTAAAATTCTTTGTTGTTGTTGTTCTTAGTTAAAATTCTTAATACCAACGGTATAATCAGATCCTGAGAGTTTATTTAGACTTTTTAGCAGAGAAAATCTGTTGGAATTCCTGGAACTCCTTTCTATAGGAATGTTATGCTTTTTTGGACTCAAACTATAACTTTTGGAGTGACACACATGAAGTGGTGAGAAGGGAACGAAGTGTCTGCCTATTCAGCCATGTAAGTCAGATCAGTCTGGGGATCGGTGAGGCATCAAACCAACAAGCACTCCATGCCTCAAAGCCTTCCATACCTCAAGATCCAAATTAGGCAACTGAGAAACCTCCTTTGGAATCCCAGCTTTCCAGGTATAACACCCATCACTTGCATTTAAAATCACCAGATTCTGCTTTCGTGTTGCTATTCACTTAGTAGTAATAAGATCGTCTTAAAATATATACATCTTTTTTCTAATGTTTACATTATGAACGAGATAAACAATAGACATTAACCAATATAAAATAGACAAGGTAAGACTTGCTCCAAAGAGGAAATACTGTGTAATATTGGAGGGGGGCTAACCTTCCTTCCCCCTTGACCTTGACCCACAAATACTCATGAATACACATGATTAGAGTAGTGGCAATTGTAGTTAATCAGATAAGCAAGATTTTGTAAAACTGGAAGCAGAAAGAGTTGACAGAGCAGTTAGTCTTCCCTGAACTGCATAAGCAAGAGATTTTAGTTTATGCAAACTTAGTGCAGAGCCATTCCTCTGCCCTTTGCAAGAGAAAGTTAAATTCAAATTTGTTTCACATTTTTGCATGTATTTTGCAGCGCTCCGTGAGGCTCTTGTACCTTAGACTGTGAGGTATGTAGATTCATGCTATTTTTAAATAACATAACTGATGTACAAGCCATTGTAATTTCTATAAGGTTAGAGGGGCCTTTTCTGAAAGTCCAGTGCATTCTTCCTAATTCTCCCCAGGCTGCACCATTAGTTCTGGGTCAGCCAATGGGCAGAGAAGCATGTGTGGAAAATTAAAACAAAAACAAGAGCAACAAAAAATGCATATTTGCTTATTAGTGTATTTGTGTGAAATCATTTGCTTTTTGATATTTCAATTTAAAGAGGAAAAAATAGTTATCATGGGGGGAGAATCAGAGTATTACTGGGCTTTCCTGCATTTTTTCACTGTTCAGTATTATTTTCTTATTTTGATTTATATTTACTAGATTTAGAATCTCTGAAGGCTCTATGAGACTTTGTTTCTAAAATTGGGAGCACTTGAAAAAATTTTAAATAATTTTAGAAATCGCTTCTATGGTTCTTTGCTGTCCTTACAGGACTAGGCACAGAATCACCCATCTTTATGGATGCATGTTGCCTGAGAGTCATGTTATTATCCTTTCACAGATCTGCCATTTGCTGAATCCATACTCAGCTCTATTACCTTCTTAGCTTTCCAAAGATTCAGGAATCACAGACATAAGGTAAAAAATACATTAATGGTGAGATAATTTCCCAGGGATGTAATAATAATATATCCACAGCATCTAGAAATGTTGTCAAACCGTTTAATAACTATAGTACTAATACTACTCCTAGTTACATTCAAGAAGTAGAATGTAAGCTCGACAAGCACCAATATATTCTAATTACTTGGAACAGTGACTGGATCATAGAAGTTGCTCAACATGTATTTGTTGGACAAATTACCACTCATGAACCTTACTATGAAGTCTCCTAAGCACTTCATAAATAGTCACATGTGAGCCTCATGAAAATGTTGGGATGAACCTACCATTATTATTTACTATTGTCTGTTATATTTCTATTTTTGTTATATTTTTAATCATTTGAGCTGCAACAAGGAAAGTTCCCAAACAATGGTTTCAGAAGAGATGGAAAGATTGCACTAAACTTATTCAGCTCACAGGGACACAGATCTGGGTGGTTTATATACTGCTGTACTTAAGCCATAATTACAACTGGAACACGATATTCTTTCCATGAGACACCTGCCAAGCAAATATTTCACCCTCTACACATTTCAGGAGTATGTAAGTGTTCAAAACAAAGATGGCTAGGTTATGGCTTAGACTCAATTTGTAATTTGTAACACATTTTCCATGAAAAAAATTCTCTTTATAATTCTACTGAATACTACATAAACAAGTCTAGAGAGCTTTCTTGATACTGACAGGTTTATTTTTATTTTAAAAGTGGTGTTGGTTTTATTTGTTTTGCTCTTTTAGTCTCTCAGTTTAACAGCTTAAGAATAGCTTAGAATCTATACATTGAAATTGCTCTTCTGAAAAACATATCTGAACATTTGCAAGAAAAAATACACAGTTTAAAGCTGCTGCCTTTGCTGTAGACTATTAACCCTCTAGATATATGCCGAAATTGCCCTGTTGTTCAAATCTAATGGTAGGCTTGGGACTCTGTGGTCCGTGTTTTGAATTGACTATTTTCCTCATGATACAGTGATCTAATAACTGCTGTGCAGGTCAGGGAAACATAAAACACTCAAGATGAACGTTTGCATTGCAAATCTGTTTATAGTTTCTATACACATTTCATTATAATATACTTTCTTTGACAGTGTGCTGGGCCAGTATTTCCTCTGAAAGATACTGTTGTAGAAACCAGTAATGATTTTCCTGGGAATGTTCCTTAGTCTGATAAAAAGAACTGAAAATAATCAAGTGAACAAATCTGGCTAAATTGAAATGTTTTATACTTTCATTTTAAATATACTTTCCTTGGTCTTTGCTAGTACATTTGTATATGCAGAATGCACAAGTGACTAAAAATAATTCTTTCAAACGATAAAAGATGAAGGAAAAAGTTTCAGACACCCTTACAGAAAGAACTGATCAAAGGCATCGTGTAAGATTTTTTTTAAAAATAATTATTAATTAATTAATTAATTAATTTGAGAAAGAGAGAGAGAAAATGCATGCATAAGCAGGGGAATGAGGCAGAGAAGGAGGCAGAGAGACAAGCAAACTTCCTGCTGAGTACAAGACCTTAAGCAATTTACTTATGGTCCTTCTGGCTCATATTCCTCATCTGTAAAGTGGAAGGAACCACACTCTATTTAGATTGTTCAGAGACTAAGTGAGTAAAACACAATGCCTGGCACCAAGTGACCGTTCAAAAATATTAGCTATTTTTATTACTCTGTTTCCTGGCTAAATGGCCTATCTCTCTAATTCCAGTCATCTCTCCAACCAGAGGGCATGAATTGTGCAGTACATGAAAAGATAGGGTGTAGGTGTATAGTTATAAGTTTTCCAGGCATGGGTTATGGATTTGTCATCATTGCATGCTCTCTCTCCTTCTCATCTCTGCTTTCCACCCTTGGTCAGTTGTTATTGCCAGTAATAATGACCTGATGAGAGTACGATTCGAGATTTTGTACCCTTATGCCCAATTAGGATATCTTATAAAAGGTAAGCATAGGGAAAAAAAAGAGGAAAGAAAAGTCCTGATTTAGCCTTTTTCTCCCCTCTTTAGCTAAATCAAAGAAACACAGGGAGCTAGCTGGACAATTTGAGTAACAAATGAGATGATGTATAGAACACACTGTTGTAAACTATAAAGCGAAGTGCAAATGTAAAAATGCTTTTGTTCTCTTATTATTAATAGCATCATTAGTTGCACAGCTGTTAGAACCCCAGCTAGGAAAGACACAAGGACTTAGCATTATCCTTTGTAAATGAGATAGCTGAGAACCAAGACTAGATGTTGCCTAAAAAGAGAAGAGGAAAGAAGATCACGCCCATGGCTCCGCGGAAGAGGGTGTTTTGAGATGAAGAGCTGGCTGGGAAATGGTGGCACCAAATTAGGCAGGGGATCAGAGGTAACAAATTAAAGGGTCATCTTTTTAAGGCTGCAGAAGTCTTCTTGAAGAAGGGACTGCATTGATTGATGTGGCCTGTAATGGAGACTCAGATAATGAAATAAAACCAGCATTTAAGAATTTCAGGCTGAGAACTCATTGCCATGGCAACCCTCTCAGAAGGAAACTTGTATAAGAAAATAAGGTTTACTTGACTACGCCTTAAAATGAAAACCTACACTGCAGTGAAGCAATTAAATACAGAATTCCAAATTTGTTTATTATCGCAATGCTTAGAAGAAGCACTGAGGTCGCAGGTCTGTTGTCTTTTCCAATGGAAGTCATTATTTCTCAAAATCTATGACACATGGAAGGAAAACCATCTAGTTTTGAGGGATCTCTATTGGTATTGGGTGCTTCTTACCAGCAAAGATTTAAATTTTTTTTTACACTTTTTTTTTTTTTAAGATTTTATTTATTTATTCTACAGAGATAGAGACAGCCAGCGAGAGAGGAAACACAAGCAGGGGGAGTGGGAGAAGAAGAAGCAGGCTCACAGCCGAAGAGCCTGATGTGGGGCTCGATCCCAGAACGCCGGGATCACGCCCTGAGCCGAAGGCAGACGCTTAACCGCTGTGCCACCCAGGCGCCCCTTTTTTTACACTTTATACATCATCTAGCATGGTACTCAAGTAGAAATCATAGTGGTATACACTATGAAAACAAACACCCAAGTTTTAGTTGTCCACAATCACATAAAACTACCAAATTCATAGATCAATTTTTAGTTACACTTCATGGGAAAATCACTTTTAGCCTAAATAAAATCTGGTTTATATTCATATTATGATCATTTTTATATTAACATGTATTTTCTTTCTACATGTTATCCCTCAGAGAACGTCCAACTGGGTACACTATATTTTGTCAGTTAAAAGGGGTTTTCCTGAATACCCAATATCATTGACAGATATGAATCTATGCCTTTTAACTGATGCTGAGGGCAGAAATCATTGTGATCCTTTTTGAATGGCTTGGATTAAGTTTCTAAAAGTAAAACTGATGGTAGAAGAATTTGCCATTGAGGAAATTTAAGATCGTATTGCAAAAAAGAAATAGAGGGCAAGACAAACTTACAAAAATCCTTATAAAATATTTCTATGCTTATTGAAAAACAACAAAGACAGTATGATATATAAGATAATATCTAAGCTATTATAGTGCCTCGACATCAGTATTATTAATAATGGTCCCTGTGATGGGGTGCCTGGGTGGCTCAGTCGTTAAGCATCTGCCTTCGGCCCAGGGTGTGATCCCAGAGTCCTGGGTTCGAGTCCCACATCAGGCTCCTCCGCTGGGAGCCTGCTTCTTCCTCTCCCACTCCCCCTGCTTGTATTCCTTCTCTTGCTGGCTGCCCCTCTCACTCTCTGTCAAATAAATAAAATCTTAAAAAAAAAATAATGGTCCCTGTGAAATAGGACTCTTTCCTCACTGCCTTCAACCCTACACTCACTTCTGAAATTTAATCAAGATATTCACCAATATAAATAATTCCCTTTGTATGTTTTAGGTAATATACACTCAAAAGGATATTCTGCATATGTGAAGTCCTCTTCCAGTCCCACAATATACCCATTTAATTTTCTCAGGACATAGCATTGTCCCAGAATTCCAATAATACAGATGTTTGATTTCACCAGCATGACTATTCATTTCTCAAGTCACATGTGTTAGAATACTGTGTTTCTAAGACTTGAGTCCATTCTTTGACACCTACCTTTTTCTTTCCCATGGTTTTCCTAAGAAAATCTATACCCTCTCTGACTTTTCTTTCAACTTTCTTTTTCCTTGTTCCTATTTCTAGTTCATTCTTTTTCTAATTATCCCCTCCATGGTGCCTACATTTTTTTTTTTTTTTGCCTATCCTGGAATCAACACTCTCAAGATTGCAGACAATGTATATACAAGTAAATCTGCATATATTTGAATTTTTGCCCAAGGGGAATTCATGGTTGGAGGAAAATAAGTGAGTTATATTTGAAGTAGGTTGGAAGAAATAAGGTACATGCACAAATGAGGTCTAGGAAGCATGAAAGATTGGTCGGATTTTTCATTTGAAACCCTTTATGGTAATTTTGGAAGAAGAACCATAATTGAAATCATAAATTTAAACATTCATTTATTGTACAATTCATTTATTGTATTAATAAAGCTGTACAAGTTCATAATTCGTAGGGGAGATGTGCCACTGTAAAATGAACCATTAGATTTATTGATTACTTTTATCCTTTTACAACCTAAAACAAACATGAAGATATATACTGAAAAGAAGCCACCAAGAAGAATTGACAGAGGAGAGAAATGTAAGGAAACCTCTCTTAAATTAATAAAGGAATGTTATTTTCTTCATAGTGAAAAATTTTGTCTACAACACATCCAAAAACCAAATAACTACCTTATTTCTAGATAGTCATGCCTAAGAAGCACTTTTCCCTCTTCTCTATTTGAAAGGTATCTCCTTTTAGCAAAACTGGGAGGTAAGTGAAATTTATTTGTATCCCACTGTGTTTTTTCTGTTTCTCCCAAACTTCCTCCAGACCCCCTTCCAATTCCCCTCCTCTCTCAGGCTGAGGTGCCAAGCACTTTTATCATCCTCTAATTTATCCTGCCAAAATGAAAAGTAATTTGATAAATTTCTTCATGTTAGGTTATTAGGAAATTAATTATCTACAGATCTCATGAGTATTTGCATTTTAAGGGAAAATTGCAGAGAAAGGACAATGCCTGGCCATCATAAATTACTCATTAATTATGGAATTTCAGACATCTGTGGGAAGATATTTAAAAGTGATGAGAACTAGAGAATGCTCTCAAATATTACAATGGATAGGATGGCCTTGTCTATTTATTTGTCTGGATGGGCAGAAGATTGAGGCAAATTATATATTTGAAGACAACTATTATACCTTCTGGGTCTTAGGAGATGCTTAAAAATGTCTTGGTACGGGGGCACCTCGGTGGCTCAGAAATCAAGTCCGACTTGATTTCATCAGGTCCTAATCTCAGGGTTGTGAGATCGAACCCTGTGTCACACTCCTCGCAGGGCATGGAGTCTCCTTAAGATTCTTTCTCTCCCCCTCTCTCTGCCCATTCCCCTCCCATAGAAAAATCTTCGTACATGGTAAGTTTTTATTAATACTTGTTAAATAAACAAATGACTATACTACCTGTTTTATCGCTAGACAAATTTTAAAGAAATTCTTTGGAGAAATCAGAAGAAAGCAGAAATCTCTGATCCCTCTGCTGTGATCCCAAAGCCTTTGCTTTAGCTTTGGCAGAAAAGTGGTGCCTAGCAAATATTTCATTTACTCAGAAGTATTTCCCTGGCCCCCTGCAAGGTAGACAGGGCTATGGGAATAGTTCTAACCAATGAAACGGGAGCAGAAATGATGTGTGTCACTTCTAAGCTGAGACAGTAAAAAGTTCGTGCATGAGTTTGCAAGGTCTCTGTTCTATGGCTGAGTAGGCTGTCAGTTCGACAAAGCACAAATGTGAGGTCACGGAATGTCCATGAGCCACGGTCTCTGAATGTAGGCCGCTGAGATTTTGAGGTTGGTTTTGTAGCACAGCCTCGCTGGTTCAGACCATTATGGCATTTGCCATATTGCTTTATGGTTACTTTGTTATATATCTACTATCCCACCTTAACTAGTTAATTCTTACTCATTTTTGTAGCTTTGTTGTAACATGACACATCGTGGGAGAAACGATATAAGAGTATTTTTTGGAAAGTTAAAGATTAGACTATAAATTTAAGACAGTTAAGTGTGGTGACAAGACTAGTATAATTTAATTCAATTCAATGCATCTACTGAGCAATAAAAGTCTGTGGTATGCTTTGTACTGTCAATACAAATATGAGTTGGTAATATTAACAATGATATTATTAGTGATTACAAATAAGATGATATTAAGAGTTATAAACAACAGTAATAGTGGTTCTAATTGCCTAAATAAATATAATATTATGAGATAATAGAAAATATATATTGGTCTCTGTCCCCAGTTCTTGACACAATGCTTCTAAAACTCTTGTAATTTCCCAAGTAATAAGAACCATAGAAGCATCTTTTGTTCTAATATAATACGTGTCTTTGACTCCATCCCTGATATAGGTCTCCTAAAACCCTTGTAAATTTCTAAGCTATAAGAACACTAGGGGTATCTTTCGTTCTAATGAGGCAACTCTTGGTGGGCTCCTGGATGGTTCCTAGAGGGGCGCTGTTCACTAGAAAGACCAAGCAATGATTAGAAGCTTGAAATTTTCAGCCTTGCCCCTCATCCCCCAGAGAGGGGAGAGGGGCTAGAAATGGGAGTTAATGATTAATTGTGTCTATGGGAGGAAGAAGCCCCCATAAAATTCCAATAGTACAGGGTTCAGAGAGCTTCCAGGTTGGCAAACACAACCACACTGGAAGGGTAAAGCCCCCAACTCCGTAGGGACAGAAGCTCCTGTGGTCAGGATCCTCCCAGACCTTGCCCTATGTACCTCTTCATCTGGATGTTCATTTATACCCTTTATCATATCCTTTAATAAACGGGTAAATGTAAGTGTATCCCTGAGTTCCGTGAGCCTCTCTAGCAAATCATTTGAATCCAAGGAGAGGTCACTGGGACCTTAGATCTAATAGCTGGTTGGTTCAGAAACATAGGTGATAACCCAAGCTTGCTACTGGCATCTGAGGGGTTTAGGTGTGGGGGGTTTGGGGAATAGGTTGTAACATTATGGGACTGAGCACTTAACCTAGGGGATCTGACACTATCTCCCAGTACATAGTGTCAGAATTGTATGAAATTGTAGGACACCCAGAGAATTGCTAGGTACGGGGAGAAACCTCCACAATGTGGTGACCAGAAGTGAAGTGTTTTGTGTGAACAGTAAAGGAGACTCACAGGAAATAAATGCACAATCGGGAAGAACAAGGTTTTTCCCTACACAGGAGGAGGAAAAAACTAAGTTTTTTCTTTACAAATGTAGTATGCGAATACTTGATAATAACTTATTTCTGGCTTAACAACAGCAAGAGATGACATAATAGTCTAGAGGTCTGGTTTTCAGAATAGATGTCAAAGCAAGAATGATCTCAATCTCCTAAATTTGCCAAATCCTAAAATGTGAAAACAACTTATACTTGAATTAATCTTGCCAAATACTTGCACAGAGAATTACATTTTTCCAGCTACCTTACAACCATTATCTCGACTGGTCCCCATAACAGCCTCTTGAGTTAGATAGATCTGAGAGCACTAATAATTTACTGATTCTTTGTACGTGGAAACTGAGGCTACAAAATATTGACACAGCTTATCCATGGTCATACAGTGACAACTGGTAAAGCAGACACTAAGCAGCTCTGGTAAAAGGGTTTATGAGAAATTTTCTGTGACGTGTATATAAATGAGCTCAAGTTAAGTTTATTTTCCATCTTAATAGCCAGGCTTTGTATATTAACCATCTCTCCCCATCTATTGTAATAAGTATACAAAGTACAAGCCTGTACATTAAAACATATATCCAATTGTAATCGGTTCTTAAGAATTTTCCATTTTCCCCATATAATGAGGATTTGATGATACCAGTGCTATAAATTTTTACCAATATATTTTTTTTAACATTGGTCAAGAACGTGATATTCCATATGAAATAGAAAGCCCCTTTCCTTCTTCAAGAAAGGAAAGAAGGAAGGAAGGAAGGAAGGAAAGAGAAAGTGAGGGAGGGAAGGTGGTAAGGAGAGAAGAAGGAAGGGAAAAAGGAAGGAAGGAAGGAAGGAAGGAAAATAGATTTTTTGCGTGTGAATAAGAGACAAGACATTTGATAGAAACTCCATCCAACCATGCCATAACATGCTGATTAATTTAGCTGAACATTTTGCTTCATGTTTTGTAAATATTTTCTGCCTCCATTTTTATTTATTAATATTGAAATGACTTCAGTTTAGCAACACCTGCTAACTTAGCACCAAGTAAGGTATAATTAACCCCTCAAAATCATCATCCAAGATATTTAGATAGACCTAATTGCAATCCCAGGATGATTAGAGCATTGCTTTAGTCCATCTGCAGGTCATCTGATAAAAGTCAATTAAGCTTAGTCCATAATTCTCCCACTCCTTACCTAATGGTAGCAAGCAGTATAATATCAGATATGATTGTTTTAAGATCATCATCGCTAGAGACTTCTTTTTTTCTATTAAAAGAATGGGTGCTGTTTTTACACTATTTCTAGCAGGTAGCATCTTCTTACTTTTTTCCTGGCTTTAGAAAAGGAGTCATTAGAGATGCCAGTGAATTTATTAGCTAATTCTCTTCAGGTCTCAAGGTCTGTATTCCCAAGCTAGAAACTTCTATATATATCCAGTTTTCCAAATACTTCAGCCCCTTGCCTTTTTAATCCATAGGCCATATTGACAAAATGTTAATTATTCCTAAATGTGCACACCTGTTTTGATTTTCCTTATTTTGCTGTAAAGAACAAAATCAGCCCACTGGTTTAATAGTTTGCTTTGCTCCATTCTCTTTGAACTTCAGCTTTCTCCTCTAAGACAGAGGGGCCTTACTGATTCATTTTTAAAGAAAAAAATTTAAATCAAAGAGTAAAATGAAACATTCAGCTCTGTTAATAATTAAGCAAAGGTTTAAAAGATTGTATAATTAGCCTGCAAAAAGAGTGTTATTATTTTATTTTTTTTTTAATTTTTTTTTTTAAGATTTTTTATTTATTCGACAGAGATAGAGACAGCCAGCGAGAGAGGGAACACAAACAGGGGGAGTGGGAGAGAAAGAAGCAGGCTCACAGCAGAGGAGCCTGACGTGGGGCCCGATCCCATAACGCCGGGATCACGCCCTGAGCCGAAGGCAGACGCTTTAACCGCTGAGCCACCCAGGCGCCCCGAGTGTTATTATTTTAAGCAAACTCACCAATGTACATGGAAAAAGGCATTTCAAAATTATAATCATGCATGAAAAGTCCAGCAACTAACCAGGGTTATCTAAATGTGTCTGACTCTCAGTGCTCCTTCATGCAAATAATAAAGCCTTCACTTTTGTGACCTCCTAAGCAATGCTGATCCATTCAGCCTGCTAAGAAGTCAAGGGTTTAACTATCTTCCTGCCCCACAATTTCACCAAGGTTATAATCTACATGAAAAGATCCCAAGGATTCTGCCTAAATTAACTTACTTTTGGGTATTTACACTCTCATTTTTCTCATACTTTTATTTTCCTGGTGTAATTGAGATGTAATAAACGTAGGACATGTTGCAAAAGAAAAGCAGGTGAATAAACACTCGCAAATCCAGCTCAAAGAGACTCCTTTCATCCCAGCCTACTGGCAAGGAAATAGATTAGATCCACATTTTTTGAACTCTCTCTGTCTAAACTGATAAAACTTAGAAGGCATGTGGCATACCCAGCTGCAGACTTAGTTTAAGAAGACCCAAACAGATTAAAAAGGCAGCAACTTTTACGTTAAAATGCGCATATGCACACTTTCTCTGAAATCTAATGGCGCTATGGATGGAAGAAAGGAGGTGGGATGGCTCCGGTTGTACAATTCCTGTTTTAAATTCCAGAACATCACAATTAAGCAAATCTTTAGGGCGTACAAAAGGGTGGAGTCATGATCACCAGAAGCACAGCAGTTACTGAGAATCTCGACCTTAGTTTTCCCAATTACCTACCCTCATTTTGGATGAGACTGTTTTCCCAAATACAAAGGCTGAAAAGAATGAGAAATAAGAAACATAAAACTACTTACAACTGATCGGATGTTATTTTCTTTCATCAGCTTCAGAGATGATTTATAGCAATTTGCAAGGTCATCCTTGTGGGAACCGTTAATATGGCCTCTGGCTATTGGTCCTACAGTATGGATGACATCTGCACATGCAAAAGGAAGGAGAAATAGCATAAGCAAGGTATTTTTCACTTTTCACGTAATTGGTGCTTTATTTATTGCAGGTATTTGTGTTGGAGCCTGGAGATGAGCAAGCTAAGAATTATTGATGATGCAAATGCTTCTCTGGTAAAAGATTTTATATAGCACAGCCTCTTAAAGTAGGCAGTTGCCCAGGAAGGTGATAATTGTGAAAGGGCATCCCCTACCAGTAAATTAGTTCATTGTTATCAGTCAGATCCAAGTGAGACAGATTATAATACAAGAGGTGAATAACTGGCACCCTGGCAAAAGACAAATCCTTAGTGGGAAATAAACTGAGAAATAACTGTCTGCAAAATGAGCGCTCTGAATTGACATGGAAAAGAAGCACCAATGTTTCATATCACTTTGCTTATAAATAAGACAATAGTTTCAGGCATTGTACACAATAAAAAAGGATAAATTTCTGAAAATGTGCCAAGATAATTTGTAACAATCAGTAATAACCCTAAAAGGAATAACTTTAAAACATCTCTACCAATTTTAAAGTGCAACCTACCAATCTTCACATATATGAGGTATGCTAGGCATAATAGTCCCTATTAATTACCTAGCTTCTATTGTTTGCTATATTAAAACTTTCAAAAAGCAATCTATACTTTCAGCCTCTATATTTAATACAAGGAATTAGATTTTTTTGCACATAAAACCAGTCATTGTTGTATTTTTTTAATACCTACACACACATAAACGTTTGTGTTTAGGAACATAATGAAATAGAACTGTTCTAGTTTTAAAGTCAATAAGGATCATGAGAAAGAACAAGAATTATAATCCAAATTACTTGAATGCCTTATAACATCTGCTTTCCAGAAGTCTTATCTGTTAATCTGGCTTATTTGCCCATCTCACTGATGTAAGTAACAACAACTAACCACATTTGATCAGAAAGACAAATCTGGTTTAATATTATTGGGATATTATAATGAAATGAAATTATTTGCTTTGGCTAATCAGTACCACTTCATTTCAACAACAATGACAAGATAAGAACACATCACAAAAGTGAGACCAAGGAGCAGTCTTAAATTGCACAGGAAATTTAAATAGCAGAAAATAAGTCACTATGGGTAAAATCTTTGCTTTTGCCTGTTAAATACTGAGGGTATTATTTGATGTTTGAGAAAATCCCCAAAATGTTGATTTCAACTTTTAACTCTGAAACAGTATTAAAACCCTTGCCAGATAATATTAAAGATGATATCTTGTGAACAAATAGGCAGAAATGTCACCAGTGACTTCATGGAGATGTTCTCGTACAGGTAAACCTGGCTTTAAAGTGAGAACCACAATAACATAGGAGAGGACAAAGGGAGACTAGGTTATATTTAGCAAAAACAAAACAAAGCAAAAAAACAGTATGCAGTGATACTATTTTTTTTATAATAGAGTAACACATAAGTGCTGTATTTATTGAAGCAATACAAGTCCTCTATCAGATGTAGTGAATTTTTGTATGAATATTTCACATTAGCTTCCATTTTGAAGCAAATGCTAGAATATGTGGAAAGGAAGGTTGTACTTAGCTTACTTCATTTTCCCCCTTTGTGACTGTCTCTGCCCAGCTATGATATTCTAAATCCCCCAATGAATCCAAAGGGAGACAAGCCGTAGAGTAACAACCCAGGATTCTAGAGAACAGCATTTCCCCAAAATGGGTACAGTAGGATGTAGGGTTAAAGGTCAATTACATTTGAGAATCACTGGGTGAAATTAGGTCAAAACAGCTACCTTAGTGTAGAACTTTCAGGACATTTCATAAGCAACAATGGATTATGAGTCTCAACAAGAGGGGATATAGAATGGAATACATTTGACTACTGAAAACGACGTTTTACAGAGTACTTCAAGGGACTAAATTTCCACAAATTTGCCTTTCGGAAATATTATGCCAGGACAACTCTGGCACCCTCACTGCCATTGTTGAAGGACAAATCCATGGGTTTTGTTTTGTTTTTTCCCCTTCTTCCCAACTGCCTCTGTACATCAAATACTTAATACATAAAGATGCAACAAGGTACATGATCTTGGATTCTTTATATTATGGATGGAGAAGGTCAACAATAAGTGCCTCTTATCTGGGGTCATAAAGATGTTTCTACCTGAGCCAAGTAAAAACAGGGGTTAGGGGCATTAATGGGAAGGGGAAAGAGAGAGAGAGAGAAAGACCATAAAAGGAGAAAATAATGACATTTAAAAAATCCCTTTTCTTTGCTTTTCCCTGTAGACATCATTGCCCACATAACGTGAATGGAATTTCTTCAGTTCTCCATTTAATTTAAAAGTCTGAGGACAAACAGCCAATCAACGAGCTTTCTCTTCAACGTCAAAATATTGATCTTTATATTTTATGCTCTATATTAAACTTACAACATCCAAGATCAAGTGCTATTATCGACCAACACGGTGACCTCCTGGATCCACAAAGCTGAAGGTGAATCAATGTGAGGCCCAAAAGTAAATTCCCTTCATTATTTTAATCGTTCACAGCACTTAGGAGTGACTCGTCCACACTGACGAGTTCCTCTTTTCCTGGTACAAAACTCAGTCAGGAGGTCTGCCTTCCAATTCCAGCTCCAGCCCTGACTTGCCAAGTGTCCCAGATGAAGCCATCCTTTCACTAGTCCCTGCCTTGGTTTCCTTATCCATAAAACAAATCAGCTGCTTGGATGATCTCTGTGGGTTATTCTGGGATGTCTGGCAACATTAACATTTACCTTTGTTATCAGAGACAAATGGAGTACAAAACGATGCGTGGGCAGTTACAAGAGACCTAAAACAAGTGGCTTGCAAGCTTTGCGAGTATTAAGGCTCCTTTCTTAATATCAAAAATATCATAGACTACCCTTTGACAATAGTAGTTTCAAAATCCATTGATTGAGAACAAGTTCAAGACAAACAGCTATTACAACATCAATGATGCTTTGCACTAATTTACATTTTATTGAACACAATAGCATCTTAATAGTGGATACATGTATGTGAGATATATGCATTCAATCCATAGATAATGCTTTCACTTGCACATGAATTTGTGGATCCTTTGGTATAAATAAGATAATGTAAACAGAAATGTCTAATTTGATTTCTGGCACACACAGAGGCTCGATCACCATTACCACCACCAGCAGCAACATCCAAGACACCTTATACACACAGGCAGAAATGACAGTCATCATCTCTGCTCTGATGTGGAAAGTATACCACACTTTAAGTCCTCAGGTCTGATGAAAAGTCAGAAGTCCCAGATCTGTCACTAATCAGCTGTGTGACTTTGGACAAGTCACTCTCCTCTTTGGGTTTCCCTTTCCAAGCCAAAAAAGGAGTTGAATAAGATGGCCACTAAGATTCTTTGCTGTTCCTGAATGCAATTCCTCTCCTGTTTGCCTATTAAGAATTGCTCTATAGATTTTTTTTTAAGATTTTATTTATTCATTTGAGAGAGAAACAGCCAGCGAGAGAGGGAACACAAGCAGGGGGAGTGGGAGAGGAAGAAGCACGCTCATAGCGGAGGAGCCTGATGTGGGGCTCGATCCCACAACACCAGGATCACGCCCTGAGCCAAAGGCAGACGCTTAACCGCTGTGCCACACAGGCGCCCCTAGAATTGCTCTATAGATTCTAAGTAGTCTAATTCATTCTTGTCCAGATAACTGAGCACTAGTCATGGTTCAAGTTTCTCAAACATGCTTATACAAATAAAGTGCAAATTGGTCCCATCCCCAGAGACAGTGTTTTAAGTACCTATCAAAATTATAAATGTAGACTCCCCCTTTTTTTTTTTTTTACAGATTTTATTTATTTATTTGACAGAGACAGCGACAGCCAGCAAGAGAGGGAACGCAAGCAGGGGGAGTGGGAGAGGAAGAAGCAGGCTCATAGCAGAGGAGCCTGATGTGGGGCTCGATCCCATAAGGCCGGGATCACGCCCTGAGCCGAAGGCAGATGCTTAACTGCTGTGCCACCCAGGCGCCCCATGTAGACTCCTCTTGATCTAATAGTTCTATTTCTAGGAATGTATCCCTGATAATATGCTTACTCATATGCAAAATGGCATTTACACAGGTCATTCACTGTAACACTGTATCTAATAGGCAAAGATTGAGAACAACCTAAATGTCCATAAGTAAGGACTAGTAAAATAATTGTGCATTTATACAATGAAATATTGTATTTCTGTAAAAAGAGCAATGACGGTATTTACATGTGCATATGGAAAGCTATCCAAGATACATTACTAAGTAAAAAAGAAATGCAGAGAGGTATAATTAGTATGTTACCATTAGTATAAAAATACACCACAGGTGAAGGAAAGAATACATGTTTCTTTTAGCTAATACCTGCATAAAACATCTCTGGAAGCAGTAACAGGCAATTAATCACAGTGATTCCCTACTAGGGTTGTGATGGAAACTGCAAAAATGGAGGCAGATACAGGAAGGAGACTTTTCAGTTTTTGCCTGTTATATTTTTTTATGTTCAAATTATATGAATACGTTACCTACTCAACAGCTAAATAAAGCATTAAAACAAAGGGTATATGGTTTATTAAACCATGATCCTGGATCCCATCTACCATATCCCTACAAAGACTGTTACTATGCTTTATAAAGATGATCTTACATCACTGCAAAAATGAAAATATTCTTGAAAAAGATATAACTCCAAGGGATTTAACAGAATGACTCCACTAGGTACATCTTTCCTTATTTTGCTACTCTCAATAATCTCTTTATGTAAAGTAATTATTTTCAGATAAAAGTAGGTTTAAATGGTGGACGAAAGGGCATTTTTTCTTATATGTTAAATATCTATCTTTAAACTTTCGCTACAATTTTAATATGCAAATTGAATCCTAGATACTTTATAGTGGAAATGTAGTACAAGAATATACATCTTAGATACCTCAGTAACCAAAGAATTTTGAATAATAGTGAAGAATTTTTAGAAACGAAAAGGACAATATAGAAAATTTAGTCTATTTTCCCTTGTTCAAGGGAACCAGAGAGGGAGAATAAAATGTCCAAAGTCGTACATCAATTTAGGGAGATACGTATCACAATGCCAATGTGATTGTGGATAAAGTTTTCGTAAGGTGACTGTTTATTGAAGGAAATGACATGCATCTGTATATACAAAATTTGGCATGTTTATCTTGAATCCCATTACTTTAACCTCATAGTTTATACACACACAGATTCTGGTTAGCTATCGGTGTGGATAAAAACAAACACAAAAACAAACCCCCCTAAAACAACAAAACAAAAATAAACAAAAACTACCCCAAAACATGGTGGCTTAAGAGAGTAACAACCATTTCATTATTTCTTATGGCTTCTCTGGGTGAGAAATTCTGAAAGGGCTCAGCTAGGGATCTGGTGTAGAGTGTCTCACATGGTTGCAGTCAGCCCATGGCTGGCAATGGAACAGTGAGGGCTATATAGCAGCTAAGACCTGGACTGGCATCTCTCCCTCTTCGTATAGTCTCAGGGACTCTCCATATGGACTAGCTCGAGTTTCCTCACAACATGGAGGTCTCAGAGCAGTCAGATTGCCCGCATGACAGCTCAGGGCTCCAAAAGCAAGTGTACCGGAGGTAGAAGTTATGTGACACTTATAAACCAACCTTGGGAGTCGCACAGTATCACTACCACCATCTCTATTGGTTGCAACCATCACACAATCCCACCCATTTCAAGTGGAGACACATAGACCCCACCTCTTGATGGTAGGAGTAGCAAAGAATTTATGAATGTATTTTAAAATGGCCACATCTCAGGACTTCTCAGCATTTGGACTTTATTTTGGTTAGCGTGTTTTTTAATTAAAAAGTCTTGCAGTAGATCTACTAGAAACCACAGAAAAAGCCAATATGATTAAATCTATTTCCATGTAGCCATTATAGAAAACAGTGTAGAGATTCCTCAAAAAATTAAAACTGGAACTACCATAAGATCCAGTAATTCCACTACTTAGTATTTAGCTGAAGGAAATGAAAACATGAAATGAAAAAGATATCTATACCTCACGTTCAGGCAGCATTCTTGACAATAGCCAAAACACGGAAACAATCTCAGGGTCCACCAGTGGATGAATGGATAAAGAAAATGAGGTGTGTACGTGCACAGTGGAATGTTATTCAGCCATAAAAAAGAAAAAGTCCTGCCATTTTCGACAACATTGGACCTTGAGAGCCTTATGCTAAGTGAAATAGGTCAGACAGAGAAAGGCAAACACTGTCATTTCACTTTTATGTGGAATCTAAAACAACAAAAACAGTAATAAAAACCCAAGCTCATAGATACAAAGAACATATTGGTGGTTGCCAGAGGTAGAGTTGTGGGGTGGGGAATTGGATGAAGGGGGTCAAAAGGTACAATCTGCAGTCATAAAATCAATAAGGCCTGGGGATGTAATGCACAGCATGGTGACTGTAGTTTATAACACTATATTGCATATTCGAAAATAGCTAAGACAGTAAATCTTAAGTTTTCATCATAATAAAAAAAATCTATTTCCAGTGTTTTCTCAGACATATTATCTTAATAAGTCAACTGCTGACTTAATAAAAATCAGAGCTAAAGACAGATTGAATTAATACATTTATTAATTGCAAATACAATCTAATTTGGAGATCACAGTGAAATTGTAGTCCTACATAGAACTGCCTGGCCCATCACTAGTTTTGTTACTTCTTCTAAACACAAATCTGGCAGGAAGCTGGGGGCAAAGGAAAGAGTAGGGCTGGCTGTTATAGAACCAGCATCATATCTACCTGTGAGCAATAAAAGTAATGCTATTTCCCTGAAATGCCCAGCTTCTCATTCAAGAAAGGAAAGGCAGCCTTCATACGTGTGAGGCCCTCTCTTATACAAGTGAGGAAAGCCGAGAAAACAGCCATGTAATTTGTACATTTAATCAACATTTCAAATGCAAGCCCTTGAAGAGGTATGGAAAATGAGATGGCAGGCCCTTTGGTGCTCTATCACACGAAAGTGTGGCAAGACAAATGAAAGCTGCTTTTGCTCATCTGTTTCAGAAATCAATCAGTCTATAAATCACCTCTTTTGTTTTGAAGCTAAAACCACCACCTTGCATTCCCCCACCTCATTTTATCCTGGGAAATTAGTCTGAACTATATAGAGAAGGGGAATAGGATAGGTTTTCTTTGACGGGGGTGCAGGGGAGAGCATGCTTTCATTTCCAAAAGTGTAAATTGAAAAATGTGTGATTGGAATGCCAAATAAGTATTGAAAGCAGGAGAATTATTTACAAAGATTCAATCAGACTTATCCTTGGGGGGAAAAAAAGAAAGAAAGAAAAAAAATCAGCAAAAACATTCTGCGAAAAAATATTAGCATAATGAATTTTAAAACAAATGAGAGAGCACATATAGGTTGCTCTCATCGTTTTCCATTTGGAAGCGACTGTGCTACATTCAAACTGTTAATGAACAGTCAGACCAGTGTAGAATCAATTACATGTTGCTTTCATTCACTCCACTCTTGTATTCATAAGCATAATCGGTCCATCTAACAGACTGCATAATGATGCAGTGCCCCGTCAATCATATTCAAATTGCATGAATTTTAAGGAGAAAACCAATGCGCAGAATTAAATTGATTTTCTTTTCTAAAGATACAACCACATATCCAAGCACTAAAGGTACTATTTGTAAATCTTATTGGCCAATTTATATGATAAGCACCACCAGTCTATGACCTGAAACAGCACACTTGAAGTTCAGTAAACAGGAAATTGAATTACCACCTGATAGCATTACAAAGTAAATGCTGCCTTTTCTTTCCATATAGGTCAATGTTTTCATATACATATTTTCAAAGCTTGTTTTTGTTATATTTCAAGAAACAATCAATTGTCCATAAGATGTTCCTTTTCAATCTGCAGCAGACATCAGTTAGAATGTACTTCAACCATTGCCCTGCAGGTTTCTAAGTTTGGATGATTTTCTCACACACTTCTCAGTTGCATGATGGGTTTCTTTCTATATCCAGAAAGACTACAGTCATCCAGCTCTTTGCATGAGTTTGGGACAAACTATCACTTACAGTGTTATTTTCTAGCCCATTCTCCTTTGAGTCTGTGAGTTAACCATGTCTTTTCACTGTTTTTTTGTTATAAAGAGCTTTGGTTTACCTCTTTTAGCCTCCTTGGGAGCTATGGTTCCCTAAATAAGATGTCTGTGTCTAAGAGTAAATACTGAGTAGGTAAACAACTTTTGCATTTTGCAGCTGATAAAGGCATATAAAATGCACTGTCAAAGCTTGAATGAATACACCCAGCTCAGGTTGAAGTTTGATCCCATTTTTACAAGCCAATCTGATGATGTTGCCATGTTTTAGACATCGTGTGCTGATAATATGTTTCATGCTTCATTGACTTTGAAGTTGTGAGGTTTTAAACATAAATTATGAGGTTTAAATTATCAAAATATTATTTGAGTAATTTCTACCAAAATGTTACCCTCTATATTAAAAAAGAGAGAGAGAAAGGGAGAGAAAGAAAGAAGGAAGAGGCAAAGCCTATCTTTAATAGTTTATTAGCTCTCCCTCTTCTGCCAAAAATCTGTTTAAGGGTGATCTTGCTGATGAGACAGTCTCCTGTTTCAACTGGATCCCTTTATATAAGGGTCCATTTTCAATAACAGGGATTGAAATTTGTGTAAAAGGGATATCCTGTGGTCAGCCATTTATAGAATCTTTGGGATTCCACAGGGTATTGGGTGCATCTGCATTACAATAGTGTTATTTCCAACAGAGAGGGGATTCAGAAAGACTGTGGGAAGATGAATTATCTGCAGAATTCCAACATTTCACATCATTTTAGAATGAACCCAAAGAGAACACATCTTAGAAGGAAATGAGTCAAATACATGGCATTTCTAATGCTTCAGTAGCAGGGGTGAGAGGAGGTGGAGGTCCAGATAGACAATATGACTTTTTCAAGGAAGATAATAAGTAGGTCTTTGTTCTGGTTCAAGGGATGGGCAGCAATCCGCAGACTTTTCAGACAGATGCAAAAACCAGCACTTTATTAAGATTCAAGGGGAAAGTAGAGTTTAAGAATCCTACTTAGTGGGTAAAAATAAGTGAATGCTAGTCACCACTACCCCTCCCCCCTGCAGTAAGGGTAATTCAACAACTGCAGAATCTAGGCTAGGACTAAGCGCGCAGGGGCGGTCATTGCCAGAACACAAAGGCTGATGCTGTATTGCACGTGCTTGCTTGTCATCAGCCTTCCTTTATAGCTCCCTTACCAACACGAGTCTGGGCAAGAAAGGCTCTTCTATGATAATTCACTCAGTCATTAATTTTGTCCTTTATTCAATAATATTCATTGAGAATCCACTGTGTGCCAGGTACATAGGGCAATTGCCCCAATTCACTTGTACAAAACAGGTCTTGTGCTTTTCTGACTCCAGACTTTTCCTGGTGTCAAGAGAGGCCCCCATCTTTGCCTTTCAAAATCCTTTCCATTCCATAAAACCCAAGGAGAATTTATCTTCACTTTCAGTGATCCATGAGCACTATTACATGAACTAATTCTGAACTCATTTCTCCTCTGTGGTCTCCAATATCACTTATGTTTGACCATTTATATGACTTTTAACATCAATACTTTTGTACATACAACTAATAAGATTCCATCAGTCAGAGCTCTCTAATAACACAATATTCTGCCTGAGGAGGCAAGGCATTTCCTGTCACTGGAGACAATCAAATATGATTATATGCGCTCCCAGATTCTTTCTAATTCCGGGATGCTGTGATTCTGTGTTTCCTGTCTTGATGTAGAGACTCCCTGCTTCCACTGCAGGGAACATGACAAATCTATGTTTGAGTTCCCCAGAAAGCCAAAAACTCTATGGGAACAGTTGTTTAATGGATAATTAGTGAATTTGTGGGTGATTAAATAAAAGTTGGCCTGATATAATCAATCTAATCAGAGATGATATACTGGATTAGGGAAAACAATGAGGTAGAATGGCCAGTCTAGACTGGGAAAACAATGGAATGTAGTTTAACTGGTTCATATCATTCAGTATACATTTTTATGGAACTGAGAATCTATTTCTTCACAGAAAGACTCAGCATAGCCTGATCAAAAATTTCCTAATAAGTACACAACAGATGATAAAAAAAAAAAGACTCTAATACCATCCCACTCCAACAAGATTCTTTCCAAAGACTACCCATGGGGGGGGGGGAAGTGTGGTGACTCCTTTGCCTTTTTTTGCAAGAGATAATTAAATAATACATTTTTTAAATGTGTCATTTCCCTCATCTGCATATAGCTCATTTTAGAATAAATCTGCTTTGTTCTAGAGATTGGTTTTGGCTCTCAAATGACAAAATGGAAAATGATAGATTCTCTACATATCTTCTCAAAAATTAATGGAATCACTGTTCACATTTCTTTAAAAAGTGACATCTGGGTAAAATGAACCTACCTCTCCATCAAAATAAACCAAGCTTAGTTTCTCTCACAGAGCAGTACATTCATAATTTAGCACTAGACTATAGGTATTCTGTACATTTACACCTGTACTCTCATTCCGGTTCTATTCTCATGGTATACACATCCACACCAGCTTCTACACCTAATTTTCTAAAGGCACACTTTTATTTAGTAAAGACAATGAGAAGGACAGACTATTTTAAGAATAAGTTTAACATAGATTCTAAAAGAAAGAATAAGTGGAAATTTCTATACTGTAAAGCCACATTTTTCATGAGTTCACGTAAACATAGTCAACAATATGAAAAAGGGGTAAGGGAGGGTAAGATGAGGGTAAGATCTCTCTCTCTCAGAGATGGTTGGCTCATTGTGCAAGATAGGCGCTGTTTTCAAACTTTTTTATTTCAAGACCTCTTTATGCTCTTAAAATTAACTGAAGACCCAAAGAGCTTTTGTTTCAGTGGGTAGATACATCACACAAGAAAAGAGAAGCACATATGCCATTAACTATCAGGAAAACGATGTCATCACATATCACGTAGCCTCTGGAAAGCTGCATTGTACACTCAAGAGATAAAGAGAGTAAGAAATATAAATAACCTCGAAGTATAATGTGAACATGGTATTGACCACGAATCCCCTGAAAGAGGGGTCCCCAGACCATCCTTTGAGAGCTGCTGTACAGATCTGGTAATTAAATATAACTATTTCCTTTTCTAATGCAAAATGGACACCTCTAACTACTTTAGCTGGTTCTCCAGTTTGAAGAAACAGTGATCTCTCTTAACTGTACAGGGAAAACCAGATGTACAGGACTTGTTAAGAAATGGTATTTCTCTGCTTCAACTTTATGTGAGTTACAGAATTTTTAAAAGAGTAATCTTTTTTTTTTAATTTATTTGACAGAGATAGAGAGAGCCAGTGAGAGAGGGAACACAAGCAGGGGGAGTGGGAGAGGAAGAAGCAGGCTCATAGCTGAGGAGCCTGACGTGGGGCTCGATCCCATAACGGCGGGATCACGCCCTGAGCTGAAGGCAGACGCTTAACCGCTGTGCCACCCAGGCACCCCTAAAAGAGTAATCTTAACTAAACACAATTTTTGTCTTTTTGCTCAATCTTCAGTATCTAGACTGGTATCGGTTTCCTCTTCTGTGAGATGGTGATCGGGTCACTTCTGTTTACCAAATTGTTGAGAATGGAGAAATGCTTCTTAAATAAGCAGCTTGCAAGAACCCAAGGAAGAAAAGCTAAGATGACTGCTCCCAGATCAACTGATTCTAGTAGAAAAGAAAATGGTGAGAACAGCCTTTTAAGCAAGAATTTTTTTTTAAAGATTTTATTTATTTATTTGACAGAGAGAGACAGCCAGCAAGAGAGGGAACACAAGCAGGGGTAGTGGGAGAGGAAGAAGCAGGCTCCCAGTGGAAGAGCCTGACGTGGGACTCGATCCTAGAACTCCGGGATCATACCCTGAGCCGAAGGCAGATGCTTAATGACTGAGCCACCCAGGGGCCCCTTAAGCAAGAATTCTACAAGACATCACAGGATAATGAAAAGAAGGATGCTTCAGGATCGTGAATTCCCAAGGGAAATCATGACAATGGTCTTACTTCCTCACACTCCTTTGCAGAATGCGTTGTAAACTTCTAAAGGAAAGGGGAAAAGGTAACATTAAATCAGGCTGGTGGGAATGAAAAGGGAAGTAGATACTCAAGAAACATAAAGGTAAACTGGCAGAGTTTAATGATGGTTTCAAGATGGCCGGGAGAAAAGTGAGAGGGCAGTCAGAATGTATTCAAAGTACCTTCATCCTGAGTGACTGAGGGGATGACAGAAATGGGAAAATCAGAACAGTAATCGAGGACTGAATTATTGTGGTGCTCGTCAAGCCTCCTGAAAATCTATCCTTAACATAAAAATCAAGTGCACAGTAGGGTCAAAAAATAGAGGAGGATTAGTAAGAGAAGCAAAAATTGCACAGTTGAAGATGATGAATTTTCCTGTGGCAGCCTTTTTTTTTTAAAAAAAAAACTTTTTTTTAAACTTTTTTTCTTCCTTGCCTACTTTGGGCCTGGCACAGAATCACTGAGGGGAAAAGAGTATATCACTGAGCCCTTCAAACACGATTAATGTGAGACTCAGATTTAAAGAGGCCAACATGTGTCTCTGTAAGATTATTTGGTGGAAACCACTACGGTAAAACCACCAAAACAAAACAAAACAAAACAAAATCAAGAGAACTTTTCATAGTCATTCAGCTGACAAGAATGAAATGTTTGGCTGGAAGCTTTGATAATTAAGTAAGACTATGAGATTTTAGAAGACAGAAATAGAAACAGCTGGTGACTGATTCTCTAGAAATAACCATTATGTAGCCCAATAAGTAAAAATTCCACTTTTTTTTTTCAGAAATGGGGTGCTGTTGAGATAAGATAATTTGGCTGAGGAGGTACTATGCTGAGAGAAACAGCAAGACGGGCAGGTTGGTATGAGTAGAAAAGTAATTATATTATAGAGACGTTTCTAGAGATATCAAAAAAGGATGGTCCCTAGACTGTGTAATTATAATTAGACTGGATGATATCAGGAAAGAACAAGAAAACAAGTCTTCACATCCCAATGGAAAATCCCACTCACCAAATAGGTGAACTTGGGCGAATTACTTTTCCTCTTCTGCAAAAACAATTATATTTACTTCTCAAGTTTGATATGGGGTATAAACTATGTATTCTATGTGAAAGCATCAAACATAGTACCTGGCATGTAGTAGGTTATAAACTCTGACTTGACTGATTTGTATTCGTACATAATTGTATTCACAATGTACATAAATGGGATAACTGGAAGATCTTCCCTATCTAGTCAGTATTTCATCGTTGCATTCTCAAATTCCATAACCATTCATATTAACCAATTCCGTCAGAATTTATATTTTACTGGCTTCTTTGCTCCCACTATTATTTGGATCCCTAGTCTTCTCTTTCTTGAACTTTTTTTTTTTCCTTTTTTTTTCTTTTCGCAGTGTATCCTTGAGTAAGTCTTTCAGAGATAGTCCGTAGCTGGGAATTTTCTACAGCACTGGATTTGCAAATGCTTTTCATTTGTTTTGATTTCTGAATGTTAGTTTCCTGGCATATATGATTCTAGGTTTCAATTAATTTTTCTCTCAGAATTTTGAAGATTTTGCTTCATTTATTTCTTTCATGAGAAAAAGTCAGTTTGATTTTTTTTATACCTCCGTAAGTAAGCTGGATTTCTTTTCCTCTCCAGAAGTTTAGGAACCTCCTATTTATTCTTGGAATTCTGAATTCTGTTTAGCTTCTTTCAATACAGGAATTCTTTTCCCTTTTAGTTATGGAGTTATAACTATTCTTTCATTTTATACATTCTTTCTAGAATTCTTAACAGATGGGTTGTATATGTCTCAAATGTCTTCACATTCTTTCAAATATTTTATCTACTGCACATTCTAGAGTATTTCTTCAACTTATTTTCTGGATCAGTAAGCTGGTTTTCAGCTGTTTTCTTTCCAATAGGTGTCCCTTTGCTTGAAACTTTTGTTCTCTGATAGGAACACCTTTTTCTAACTTCTACATGTATCATATATAATTCTATTCTCTAACAACTTTTTTACTGGATATAAATTCTTTTTTTGTCCAGGCTAAGATTTAGTAATAGCTAGCTCTTTGTGGATTTGAATTAGCTTAATGTACAACTTCACACTTTCTTCATGATATCTCTACATCCCATACAAATTATATGTATTTTCATCACATTTTTTTATTTCTAATGAGGATAATCAATCCCTTGGCAGGATTGATTAGGTATCTCTAATAAAAAAAATAAATAAAACTAAGAAATAAACAAACAAAAAATATTAGTAATGTAATTGTTGACTGAATTATGCATTTAGACATTTTAACAAGGAATGTATTCCTCATGTAGCTAACAACTAATTATAGAAATTGCTAAGAATTCAGCTTTTTTAATGTTAAAAGGTATGATTTTATTTTTCTAACATGATAAAGCAGCATATGCTATGCTACCAAGTTGAAAATACACACACACACAAATACACAGGAAAAAAAAGGAATATATTCAGTATTTTCATGACTGAAGACATATCCATTCACATCATTCTAGCTATTTCATAGTCTTTCTTTTAAAGTTGATGAGAACATTGTTCCAAGCCAGACCCATTTTAGACCGTATTTTTTTGTGAATATTATACATTTTAAATAAAAATGGATTACACATTTATCAGAAAAAGAATAATTCAAATTTGAAGTGTTGTTTTCAGATACTCAATTATTACATATTAATTACAAACCCCATTTCAACTGCTCAATCTAAAAGGGATATTTATTTTTACTCTAAACATTAGATTTCTAAGCCTTATTACAATCTTAGCTGTCCGGAGATGTTTAAAGCAGAAACACATCAAGCAGCTGAGTTATTTTCCAAAATACCCTTACTGTGCAGCATTCTGAACACACAAAAGGCAATGTCAATAATATATTTGGATAGAATTTTAAGTTTTACTGCTTATTTCATTATGAAAGATTAATATCTTAGTTCTCTCTAGTATAGTAAAAGAACTGCAAAAGTGTGTTTGACACTACTGTACGATAAAAACCCTAAAGAATAAAGAACAACAAAATTAACCTTTCTAATGGAATTATTATTGACAATTTTATTGATAGCACAATACAAAAGTTTCAATAGGATTAAGCCAAATGCATTCTGTTATTTCTTGTCTTTCAATATTCTTATTAAATGGAGGGGGGAAAGTCACAAAAGATACATAAAGACAACAATTTATAGAACTTCATGAAGACAACATTGTTCCCTTTTGAAATGTATACTCTGGGCCTAAGAATCTATCCATTGCTTAGGAATCTATGAGACATTCTCAGAACCATCACTTAGATTCTAGTGAAATGCAGTTGCAGGAAGCATATGGTGGCATTCCTCTCACTGGCTCCAGTCACCACTGTCCTGAACACAACTAGAGAACAATGAAGCCACATTTGGCCCTGGCCAGGGAGCTGGAAAAAGCACAAAGATCAAAGGAGAAATAAAAGCTTTTTCTTGTCATTAGAAAATAAAATTCCCCTGGGAGTTTTCTTATGTTAGAAGAGCATCCTCCTTTCCAGCACATGGGGTGGGTTGTACTTGTAGGTTGTCACAAAGCTGACTTTACCACATCAGTCCAGTGAAAGTTCTATGGGTCTACCAGATGTATAGACCCTCTTCCAAACTACTTACTTTTACTGATATCTTCCCCATTATTCTCTGTGACATGCTTTTGCCAACTTGCATGAATGCCTTCACTCAAGGAACAATTCTTAGCACAAAAAGAGCCAACACCCTACTTAATACCACATCCCAGTTCCTCCCACGCCAATGCACTGGCCCTCCTTCACTTTCATGGACTTGGTTTACCATGAATTTTCCTACCCTGTGTGAACTCTGTCTGTATTAGAGCTCTTGACTGGAAGAGAAGAGGCCTCTGAAGATGATTCCTTTGGCAAGAAGACCTTTCTACAGATATTGCTTTTGGCTACAGCCATGCCCTTGTTGTGTGTACTCAGTAAATGCTAAATTTTTGCTACATCAACAGACCACTCTCTCCTTTGGTACCTGCTTAGAAGTTTGGGTCAGTGGTTCTCAAACTTAAGAGTACATCAAAATCATTTAGATGGCTTATTAAACCATATGGATTGTTGGGTCACACTCCCAGAATTTCTGATTCAGTAGGTCTGGGATGGAGTGGGGCTGGAGGCCAAGATTCTGCATTTCTTTTTTTTTTTTCTCTTTTTTTATTTTATTTTATTTTTTTTTTTAAAGATTTTATTATTTATTCGACAGAGATAGAGACAGCCAAGGGGAGAGGGAACACAAGCCAGGGGAGTGGGAGAGGAAGAAGCAGGCTCATAGCGGAAGAGCCTGATGTGGGGCTCGATCCTAACGCTGGGATCACGCCCTGAGCGGAAGGCAGACGCTTAACCGCTGTGCCACCCAGGCGCCCCTTTTTTTTTTTTTCTTTTTAAAGATTTTATTTATTTGACAGGGAGAGAGACAGCCAGCGAGAGAGGGAACACAAGCAGGGGGAGTGGGAGAGAAAGAAGGAGGCTCCCAGTGGAGGAGCCCGATGCGGGGCTCGATCCCAGAATGCCGGGATCACTCCCTGAGCCTAAAGCAGAGGCTTAATGACTGAGCCACCCAGGTGCCCCAAGAATCTGCCTTTCTAACAAGTTTCCCGGTGATTCTGATGCTGCTGGTCTAGGAACCACATGCTGTGAATTACTGGTTTATACCAAAAGTGGCAGCCTATAGCTCTATCATCAAAATTCTACCCATAACCTGATGCTTCAGCTTTGACTTGGCACCCAAGATTCTGACCTTGATTTTGCCAACTGAATTTGCATATCAACTGCACCCGCAGCTATGATCTTTGGCTTATATTGTTCTGTTGACCTGCGTAGGCTCTCCAGGCCTGCCATATTCCTGGCTGTCTCACCCACTGATGACAATCTGTAGTTTCAAATGTTTCCATGCACACAATCCAAAAGAAAATCTTGTCTTGTCCAATCTCTATTTTAGTGCTTATAAATCATCACAAAAAGCCACAAAGATAAGCAGATTTTGCACAAATATTGTAGTAAGAAGAGCTCATTCTTCAATCGCTACCAGAACATTAACGACATTAATTGAGGCCTTCATTGAAATTCTCTAAATTATGAAAAAAGATTAGGGTGCATGTACAGTAATTGTGGGAAGAAAGAAAAATATGAAGAAAGCATGATTCAGAATTAGGCCAAGAAACAAGCCAGCCAAACTGAAGAAGAAAAGCTAAGTAGGTAACTTGATTTTGAATAGATTCAAACAGGGGTCAAAAAAGGGTAAGAAATGGCTGGAAAGAAAATATACAAATGGCCAATAAGTAAGTACATGAAAAGATGCTCAATATCCTTAGTCATTAAAAAAAAAAATGTAAATCTAAACTTCATAGCCACTAGTATGGGTATAGTCAAGATAGATAATAACAAGTATTAATGAATCTGTGGAGAAA
This sequence comes from Ailuropoda melanoleuca, assembly GCF_002007445.2. Classification (NCBI taxonomy): domain Eukaryota; kingdom Metazoa; phylum Chordata; class Mammalia; order Carnivora; family Ursidae; genus Ailuropoda; species Ailuropoda melanoleuca. Next base: position 84,862,571 of record NC_048230.1, on the reverse strand, counting down.
CTGGAATCCTCATACAATAGTGTAGGAATGCTCATACAATAGTAGGAATGTAAATGCCACGTTGTAAAGCAGAGCGTTCCTCAAAATGTTAAATATAGAATTACCACATGACTTAGCAACTCTGCTCCTGGGTACCTACCCAAAAGAACAGAAAACCTATGTCCGCACAAAACCTTGTATACAAGCTTCATAGCAGTATTATTTATAATTACCCCGAGTGGAAACAACAAATGTTTATCAAGTGATAAATGAATAGCCAAATTTATACCCTGCGAGGAAATATTATTCAGCCATAAAAAGGAATGAAGCACGGCTACATTCTACAACATGGATGAACCTTGAAAACATTATGCTAAATGAAAGAAGCCAGTCACAGAAGGCCACACATTGTATTATTCCATTCATATGAAATATCCAAAACAAGAAAATCCATATAGACAGAAAGTAGATTAGTGGTTGCCAAGGATGGGGTAGGGTACAGAACGAAGAATAATTAGTAATAAGTATAGACTTTATTTTTAAGGTGATGAAAAAGTTCTAGAATTAGAAGTGGTAGTGATGATTGTACAACTCTGTGAATATACCAAAATCACTGAATTATGCACTTTAAAAAAACCCACAAAACAAAAAATTACACTGGAAAAAAATAGTGGTGGGACATGCCAGGAAATTCAGGTATGTGTAGTTAATACATAGATGGTGTTGGCTAAATGGCTCCTTGAGTGGCTAAAACAGTCAATTAATTAATATTATGTCCAGAATATTTTTTTAAAAACATGAAAGGCAATGCTCTAAAATAAGACTAGGAAAATGCAGTATGTTTAAGGGGTGTTTATAGTGCAACTAGGACAGCTCAGGTAGAATTTTCCAGTAGTGTCCCATTGGACAGACCTTCTGTGACCTAATCTAGCAATAACTGAACAAAACACCTTGTAAGGAGAACTACTTGCCCATTCAGAACTGCCTATGAATCTAACCACTGAGAGCCACACCCACTTTTCACAAAGCCTGCCTAGATATTTCAGTGCAAACTAGTCAATTGTCCAAGCACTTGAAATGTATATGAAGGCCATAAATAATAAGCAGAGGGAGATAAACTACAATGATGTTTGGAATCAGGAGATCTGAAGTCTTCCCATGTGGTTCTGCTAGCTGATCACAGGGCTGTCACCAAGAATAGAATTACAAAGACTCACCACATGAAGTATAATGTCTTGTTTTACAAATAAACTGTACGGAGAACTATCTTTTCATGAGAGTACCTGTAGGCAAAAGTTACCAACTTCTTAGGAACTGAAGAAGATCTCTTTTCATATCCTTCCAGGAAGATTTTCAGATCTTGTATGTTTTGGCCCTAGGTTCGTTTGCCCTCATCAGTACGTCAAACTCTGAGGTTTTATGTGTGTTTATACATTCACATGTACAGTGAGCTTCAGGCACAGGCAGGAACAGATAACTCTGTGATGCGTCTTAAGACATGTTGAGAAAGTTCCTGTATCTACTGGTGTGGTGAGGTGAGGGCTTGGGATACATCTCGCTCTCTATCTCTCCATCCAACCTGGGCACAGCCTATCCTACAAAAGGAGAAGACTGGACTTCCAGAGACACCGAGACTGTGCAAAGAAAATAACACCTGCTCCTTGCTCAGTGTTTATCATGTGACAACCACAGTTCTAAGTCAAAGTTTACTTAATCTTTTCCTAACATTACTACTCACCAAGATCCAGTATTAAATACATGAATAAAAAAAGCAAAGATGATCCAGTTCTGGATCAAGACTGAGCAGACAGAATTCTCCCTATTCCTCCTGCTAAGTGTAGCTTAAAATCCTGGACATTGTACGCGACACTAATAGGAGAAGACTCTGAAAAGTGAAAAGAAGAAAGCAGGCCTTGGAGCTCAAAGAATGACATGGTGGTGAGTTTGCTGGATTTTCTTTTTGCCCCATATATTTTGGACTGGGTGCTGGAGAAGCCACAACCCAGAAATACCAAGAAGAGATAAAAACCATAACAACAACAATAAAAAACCCCAGAATAGTCTGCTCTTTCTAGCCAAAAAATCACAAAAGGACAACCTAGTAAGACAGAAAGATAATAACTGCCCTATTCCGACAAGACACCACAGACAAAACCATGGCTCAATCCTTACCCAGTCAGCAAAGGCCAACTAGGGAGTCCTGATTTCCCCCCTCATCCAGCTATAATGAGGTACTCCCCACCTAAGTGGCATCAGAGGATGGTGAGTGGGAAGCCAAGATTTTCATCTGTGGCTGGTAGTAACAAACTCCCTGCCCCCTCCCCTAATGTCAGTGGAAATCACATGGGGATCTTTGGTTCCACCTGGAGGCTACCTGGGGAACCATAACAGAAAAATCCCCTTCTTCCCAGCTGGGTGGTATTAGCAGAGGCCCAGCAGGAAGCCTAAAATACCACCTCCACCTGGCAGAACGAAAGCATCTCTCCCACCCTGGGAGTCATGGATTAATGTAATAGACTTTCTACTGAACAAAAGTGACAAAAAAGGAGTACATATATACTCTGTGTGGTTCCATTTATAGTAAGAACAGATAAAATTAACAAATAATGAAAGAAGTCAGACAGTGATTAACTTTGAGAAATGGGATTCACTGGATTGGGCACAGGTGAAGTTTCTGGCATGATGGAAGTATTCTCCATATTGACTGGTGTGTATACATTGTCAGAACTCAACCAAATTATGTATTTAATACCTTTGCATTTCACTCTATGTAAATTTCATCTCAATTTTAAAGAGTATAATAATACAGTAAGCAACAGTTTCATGTATATCACTGTTCCAGTCTATGATTTTCAAAGCAGAACATAAGTAATGAATATTCATGACTGGTAATTTATTTCCTTATTCATATATAGGTGATATTCCACATTTCACAGGGTAATAGAGAATTTAGGATCAACATTTGCTCTCCTAATTCTTTGTATTTGGAAATGAACTCATGCACTTAATAAAATATTTATATCTAAATCATATAATTTATTCTTTTTTTAAAAAAAAACAAACATTTGCTCTGCAGAAAAAGGAATTGTTTTATTCTTTTTTTACAATTATTTATTTATTTATTTATTTGTCAGAGAGAGAGAGAAAGAGAACAAGCAGGAGGAGTGGGAGGCAGAGGGAGAAGCTGACAGAGGGAGAAGCTGACTCCCTGCTGAGCAGAGAGCCCAATGCAGTACTTGATCTCAGGACCCTGGGATCATGACCTGAGCCAAAGGCAGACGCTTAACTGACTGAGCCACCCAGGCATCCCAAATTGTTTTATTTGCTTTTCACCACACACATGTACACACAAAGCAAAGAGGTATCTTCTTATTAAAATCATTTCCAGAGGGTTGTTGAAGATAATAATTTATACCTGTTGGGGGACTCTTTTCCTACAAGTTGCTCCATTGACCAGAAAGAACACAAAGGTGACCCATTCCCTGTGGTGGGCTGTGTTATCCAAATATGGCTACAACGATATCTTCCATCCCATGTGCTCTTCTGGATTGTGATCCTGCCACTCCTTCATCAAAAGCTTGAGTATAAATGTCTTCACAATAACCCCAGATGGCTGTGGTGACTTGCTTATTGTCAATAAAATGTGTTGAAGTGATGCTCTGGGACAACCAGTGAAAGATGAGAAGAAGTCTTACAGGTTCTGCCTTGATCTCTTAGAATATTTGCTTTCTGGATGTTCCTCTAGGAACTCAGTGCCATGCTGTGAGAATCCAAAGGCACATGTGTAGGCACTCTGATGGTCAGTCCCAGCTGAGCCCATTCTGTGAGTCATCCCATCTCAGTCACCAGACATGTGGATGAAGAAGCCTCCAGATGATCCCAGTCCCCAATCATTCACATCTTTCCCAGTAAGAACACACATATTATCGAGCAGAGATGAGTCATTTGAATTTCTGTCTCACAGAATCTGCAAGCCTAATAAAATAGCTGTTGATTTATTCCACCCAGTTTGGGGATAGTTTGTTACACACTAAGTAAATAACTGAGACACTTTCCTTCAATTTGCTTAATTCTCAGAAAATGATAACACGAAGTTGACTCATTCCCTAAAATGGATCATAATCGCTTCTTACTACATTACCCTAATGGGAACAGAAGTTACTGAGGTTCTCTATTTTAACTTTTGGGTTGACTTGGAGTCGCACTTTAATAATACGATAGTTCTTCTTCCAAAGTTCATCCAAGTCATGCCCCAGTATGTGTTGAAAATAACATACAAACTATGGTGGGTGTGTCTCTGCCTTGATGTTTCCCTATACCATCTGGTGATTTTGGTGACATTTTGAGCTTCATCTGTAAAATTGTCATACTAATACTTCATTCACGAGGATCCTAGAAATTTTTAGAAATAATGAATAAAGTACTGAGCTTTACACAGGGTCTAAGTCCCCAACTTTGAAACCATTATTATTGGATGTACTCCCTCACACATACAGAGCATTAGTTTATCTATAGATTGATTAAAGGTTTATGTTCCTTCTCTACACTAAGGCTATTCTGTTCTTTAGTGCAAATGATAGTGCATTTGGCATCCCAGTTCCTGGTGGTCCTTTACACATATAATTGGGGCTCCTGGATGATTCCACGTGATTATTCAGTGGGAGCTCTTTCTTTCCTGAGCGTTACAACAGCCACTACAGTATAGAAACTCCCTGAGAAATGCCGCCAGGAATTCCCATTAAAAAGTCTAATAAATGTTTTCCAACTAACACATTATGTTCTGAATTTATAGGAACAATCTGAGCAAAAAAGGTCTTGGCAGTTATTTAATGGAATTATTACAAAGGCAAATCCATATGCAGATTATTGGACAGTATTCATTTTATCATACAGAAGGGTTTTAAAATTAGTTTCAGAAAAAGGGCACTTCATAATAAACTTTTAATTTCAAGAGTTGCACAAGGTAAGGGCTGAAAATTACAATAGGCCAGGTACCATGTCAGCTCTGATATACTACAACACTTCTTTATGAGCACATTACAATTCGAAGAGCTAATAATAAAAAGAAGTGATGCTGAGATGATGAATTGATGCTATGCAATTAGAACTATTAGAATTCACAAGAGTCGACAGGCAATAATCAAACTCTTTTCATGCTGCCCATTGCAATTATCTTTGCACTTAAGAATCAACAAAGCACATAATGACTTGCACTCGATTAAGGAATTCATAAGAAATGGAATTTTAATTAGTGTGTAGAAAATTTGGGCCATTTGTTACTTTACAGGACAACAAATTGTGAAAACGAGTTGAGGAGTTAAAAACAGTCAGCGATGATAGATGTTTGCTGATCATGGTGAGGAACTTAGGCGATGGAAATTTCCAGTAGTTCCCCACCTCCCCTAAAATTGCAATTAACAAAGTGAAACTACTATTGAGGATGGAATAAGTAGTAAATGGATTGTTGACATCATGGCTGATTGATAAAACAGACATTAAATCCATCCCCAGTCTTGACTTTCTCAAACCATAGTATTTTATATTATTTACTCCCCCACACACAAATATTCACTCACACATAATCCATATTAATATCAACAAATATCTATTCATTGCTATCTCTGTGTAGCAAATAAAGTATATATCCTTAAAAGAAGTTGGATCGTTAATTCAATATGGAATATTTAAAAGTTCAGTGAGTAAAGATGATGCTTAGTCAACTTGCAAATTTTTTTATTAATTATGAAAATCTGTTCTGTAATGGTTGTTTGTTTTTGACAATGTTTATTGATAAAATACATTCACTCTTAATGCACTTGACCTTGGCAAAAAGATTAGTTTAGTACATCTCAGATATAAATAATAGGCTTTGGCATTTTAACATATAAGTTAATGGAAATTCATTTTTGTCAAAAATTTCTTGGATTTTGGGTAAAAGGTACCATGTTTATAAATAATATCAAATACCATTTTGTAATGCAGTCAGTTTAATAACATATTTCTCATGCTCAATTTACCATCTGAAAAGTTAGTCTAAAATACAAAGAGTCAAGGAAACGCCCACAACTAGTGTTACACTCTGAATAAATAGAAACAAAATAAGGAGTAAGTACAACAGTCCTTCCCACTCAGTTCATAAAACATACAGGAAAGGAAATCAATACTTATGAAAACAAATCATTGAATCAATCCCCAAACAAAGCCAAATTGTCCATGAACAATTCTGGAAGTCGTTACCTGCATCCTATTAAAAAGCCTTACTTACTTTGTGGTTGAAAACTACGCTCTTCTCAGATGTAAGATCTGAACGTTTAAAATGTACAAAGTATTTGAATAAAGAGCTATCCAATATGGTACCTGATATTTTAAAATTTTACGACAATTTAAAAATTAAGTATGCTATTACTCTACTGAGAAGTTAAAAATTTCCTCACTTTAATACTGGCAAAGCATTTGTGGCAGAGATTGAAATTCCCCACGTCTACCACTTTCTCATCTTCCTTCTCAGTAACAGGAGCTTAGTATTTAGTTCAGTTTGTTGTTGCCAAGAACAAAATATTGTATTTCCCAGCAGTCGTGTCAATAGACGTGGTCGTGCAACCAAGTGTCGTGTAGAACTTCCAGAAAAGCTGCAGAATTTGAACAATACCATTTTGTTCTTCTAATTTTTTTTTCTCTTTCTGTATGTCACTATGCACTGATATACACAGTCCTCATGATGGCTGGACCTCTAGCAGTCATCTTGGGTCATGAGGTGGATAAAATATCATGAATACCTTTTCATTACAGGAAGTTTTATAACTTACAAAATTCTACCATGCGAATTGTTTTTCAGTTTGAATTTTACAAATTCTGCAAGATAGATCACTCAAGTATTTGTTTCTTTCCTTTCTTGCATATGCTGCTGCTTCTTCCTAAGTTAACTGATGAATTTAAATCACATTAAAAAGTAGAACTTAAAAGTACAATTCACACAAAGGCATCTGAAGGAAAGAAACATTAATGTACAGACCTTGTGCTAAGTCAAATACTTCAGCCAAATACTAAATTTAGTGCTGAGCTTCCACACAGCTAGAGCAAGAAATATACAAGCTTGTGTGATGAGACAATCTACTTTTCTCTTAAGCTGGTAGTGAATCTAAAGAAAGCTACCTTGTTTAACTTTCATATAAGGGACTTTGGATGGCATAGTGGATGTTTTAAGTAGTAATTGTGCATGTGATACAGAAATATTCTGTACATAGACATTATATTGTCTTCAAAGAAGCAGAGGGCATACGATTATGTCTTTATTTGACACAAGGTTCTCTCCATGTAGTTAGAATTATATGACTTCAGCATAATCTAATTTTTATATGGTTTTATTTTAAGACACCTAGATGAATAAATTAGTTTGATCTTTCAAATGTCTCTCTCAAATATCAAGCACCTTGAATGATATTCAAGAGACAGTCATTTTGGGTATCAGTTTTCTGATGATCAGCAAAAGAGTATTGCCCTAAATCCAGACAAGAGGAACCCCTTTCCTGGTCCTGTGCTTTAGAGGTCTCCTCACATATCACAAACACAGATGAAAGTTTAGTTTCGTCACTTCAGAGCTCTGTAGAGTGTGAGGCATAATCTTAAACATTTTATCTCATAGTTAACATTGCTCAGGCCTCAAGGAAATGAAAATCCACATCTCTTATCCTATATCTCAAAATAAGACTGCATTTGAATATCATGAAGGGCTCTGGAGTGTGCAACCGCTGACATCAGAGATGGACCTCATTTCATGGTGCAGGGAGGATTTAGCAGAAGCGCTTAGGCAAGGGGAAAATAATTAACTTGTTAAATCCTTCCTATAAAATAGCATGAGTGCAATAGATTCTCAAGTAAGGAAGTGGTGTTTCTTAGAAGAAACAAATATCCATCTCTATTTTCCTCATGTATCAAATTGTGGTTTTGAGAGATGTTCCTGAATTAGTGCTGAATGTGCACATGACGGCTTAAAAACATATTGCAACAATAAACAAGTCAGATTATTATCTAATATATTTGTTGGCTTGAGGAACAACTTGAAAATGGTGACCCGTACGCCACGAAGTCTCTATTTGTCATGGGTTCTCCAAATGTTAGGGGAGATGTGGCCAAAAGAATTAAAATTTATGTTTCAAATTAAGAGGGCTCCCTTTTTTGTATGCTAAGTATATGGGGGTGAAACACTAACCATTAGTCCCATTTTATAGGTATGGAAACTGAGACTCATAGAGGAGGCCTGTCTCAAAAGCCTAGTTCCCTTCTAGACAATCTAAGAGACTTTCCATGCAGCCATGTTCCATCCCACTCTAACTACCTATTACTTTATGTCAGAGGAGCCTGAGTACTTCTGAATCGCAGCTACTCAAACTGGTCAGCAGACCAGCAGTGTCAACTTCACCTAGTAATTGTTAGGAGTCCAATCTTGGGGGCCTACCCCCAACCTGCTAATTCAAAATCTCTGGGAGAAGTGCCAGGGATCTATTTAATGAGCTCTCCAGTGAATTCTTTATGCACTCACAATAAATATTTGTTTCTAACCTCTTGCTACTCAAAGTGTGGTCCATGGACCAGCAGCAGTGACCCCTGCTCCTGAAGGCCAGTAAGGAATGCAGAATCTCAGGCTCCCCCACACCTACGGAATCAGAATCTTCATTTTAACAAGGTCTCCAGGGGATTCATATATAAACGTCAAAGTTTGAGAAGTGCTGCTCTGAAAAAACACTTGCAAGACTACATGTAGTGGAATCTCATAGTTTTCATTCTCTGAACGACAGATCAGAGTTATGCATTGCGTCATTCTGTAACTTTTTAGCATATAGCGTTTAAATAAACTGTAATGAATGCTAACTAATGCACAAAACTAGGGTTCCTATTGACCCCCTTACTTAGTTAATATGGTTTCATTTAGTATTATGTTACACAGGCTGTCTAAACCATATGCCAATTTTACAAAACAAATTATACATGTTTTAAATTTAGTTCCAGAAATTGGCACATATTGCTTAGCCATTCAAAAATTTAAATGGGATACAATCATGTTCGTGAATGAGACATAGTCTCTTAAATGTTTCTGCAAACCCCACTGTCTACTACAAATGATGTTTTAATCTTTTCTCACCTTTATCCCACCAAAAAAGAAAAAAAAAATGTGTCAATTGGGTGGAAGGGTCAGACATTGAAAAGAAAACCAGGTGGAAAAATAAAAGTATGGCAATTTGACCCAAAAGAGTTATTGAATATATAGCCATCAAAATACCACGTTAGGTTTCAGTATTTGAATCAGTCACTATTCAATTCCAGAGTAAAAAACAAAACAAAAGAAACGCCATTTGAGACCAAGAAACATTTTTACTTGGTTTTTCCTTCAAAACCAGGAGCCTTATGATCCAGTGTGCTGATGATATAGTCTTAGCTGAAACTATGAAGGACACATTTCAAAGGCTAAGATAAAGTTGGAAGCAGGTTTGGACAAGAAAAAAAACAAACTCCCCTTCCTTTTTTAATGGTGATTTACTCTAATAAATGTTTTAGTGTTTTAGATTTTAAAACAACCACAATATGAGGGGTGCCTGGGTGGCTCAGCTGGTTAAGTGGCCAACTCTGAATTTTGGCTCAGGTCAGGATACCTGGGTCCTGGGATCAAATCCCCCATTGGGCTCCACATCCCGTGGGGAGTCTGCTTGAGGATTCTCTATGCCTTGCCATCTGCCCCTCCCCCGCACCTCCCCCACATGGGTGCACACTTTCTCTCAAATAAATAAACCTTTACAAAAATAAAAATAAAATAAAACAACTACAGTATGATTTGGCATTGTTGCAGGTTACATTTCCAGAACTGTATCTTTCTACTTGGCTTTCTGCTTTACTATTGCAAAATAGCTGCTGCATCATTCTTCACATTTCTGTCCCTTGATATTAATGGTAAAGATCAGGTGGCAACAGAAAACTCAATGGTACAACTACCTCTTTTTCTTTTCTCTTCTTTTCTTCTTCTTCTTTTTTTTCTACTTCTTTTTCTAATAAATGCTGTAACCATTGTCTTGGTCCTCATTTTGCAAAACACAAAAGCATAACTAAAATATTTTAACAAACATTAAAATAGCAATAACCATCAAGAAAATGAAAAGGGAACTACTGAATGAGAGGAAATATTTGTAAATCATCTATTTGATAAGAGGTTAATATCCATACAATTAAACAGCAATGAATAAACAAACAAACAAACAAACTACGAAATGGGTAGAGGATCTGAATAGACATTTTTCCAAAGAAGACATACAGATGGCCAACAGGTACATGGACAGGTGCACAACATCAGTAACCATCAGGGGAATGCAAATCAAAACCACCATGAGACATCACCGTACACTCATTAGAATGGCTATCATCAAAAAGACAAGAGATAACAAATGCTGGTGAGGATGTGGAGAAGAGGGAACCCTTGTGCATGGTTGGTGGGAATATAAATTGGTGTAGCCACTGCAGAAAACAGTATGGACCTTTCTCAAAAAATTAAAAACAGAACTACCCTATGATCCAGCAATTCCACTTCTGGATATATACCCAAAGGAAATAAAATCACTAAGTTGAAGAGATAGCTGTACCCCCTTGTTCACTACAGTGTTATTTATAATAGCCAAGAAATGGAAACAACTGCGAATGTCCATCAACAGATGAGTAGATAAAGAAAATGTGGTCTACACATACAACTGAATACTGTTCAGCCATAAAAAAGAATGAAATCCTGCCATTTTTGCAAAATATGGATAAACCTTGAGAGTGTTATGCTAAGTAAAAGATGTGAAAGAAAAAGATATTATCTCACTTATATGTAGAATCTAAAAAAAAAAAAAGCAATAGAAAAAGAACAGATGTGTGGTTATCAGAAGCAGGGGAACAGGGGAAGGGAGAATTGGATGAAGGTGCTCAGAAAGGTATAGACTTCCAGATGTAAGATAAATAAGCGTTGAGGATGTAATGTACAACATGATGACTATAGTTGTCACTGATCTGTGGTATGTTTGGAAGTTGCTAAGAAGGTAAGTCCTGGGGGAAAAGAGAGAGAGAGAGAGAGAGAGAGAGAGAGGGAGGGAGAAAAGAAAACAGCAACCATCAAATTGGAAAATACTTTTACAAGTAAATGTGAAAAAGAATTAATATATTTAACCCACAAAAAGCTCATGGAAATCAACAGAAAATCCCTATGTCCCCAAAAGATACTTGACAAAAGGATCATAGCAATTATGGTAACAATAATAGCAAAGTTACTTAACGAATACCATGTGCTAGGTGTCTTGCTAAGTATTCTGCTTACATTACCTCACTTAATCCTCACAACACTGCTATGAGGTATCTGTTTTTATCGCTGTTTTACATATGAGGATACTAAAACTTAAAATGAGGCTGAATAAATTACCTGGGGTCACATGTACATACCCACATACAGTGCAGATTAAAGCTATATTGGTCCACTTGCCACTATCTAAAAGGACATGGAAGATGTACAGAGAAAAGGAAGTCTACATCCTAATTAATATCTGAAAAAAATACTCAACCAAGGCATTATTTAACAAAGTTAAAATTAAAACAACTATTAGAAAAGAATGAACAATATATGAAACTCAAACCCAGTCAGGCCTCATGAGATAGGCACCATCTCAGACACTGGTGGGATTACATATCAAGAATCTTATGTGGGGGCGCCTGGGTGGCTCAGTCAGTTAAGAGTCTGACTTCTGCTCAGGTCATGATCCCAGGATCCTGGGATCAAGCCCTGTGTCGCGCTCCCTGCTTGGCGGGGGAGTCTCTTCTCCCTCTCCCTCTGCTCCTCTTCCCCACTCGTGCTCTCTCTCTCTCTCAAATCAATAAATAAAAGCTTTTTTAAAAAAAGAATCTTAGATATGCTGGTGTCCAACAGATTCCTACACTTCTGGGAGTCCATAAATTGGGAAAAAATAAATTGCCAACGATGGAGGAACCACTAAATAAATTATGGTACATTAACCCAAAGAAATATTATACCAGCATTAAGTGGCAATTGTGAGAAAGTTTAATTACACAGGAGAATACTGATGATACAGCGTTTTACTGAAAATATGAATACACTCTATTATATATACTATGATCTCTGGTATTTATAAACATAAATAAATAGAAAAAAGTAGAAGAAAATACCAAATGCCAAAATGTTAATGGTAATTATCTCTGGGAAGTAAGTTTACAGCCAATTTTTGCCTTTTTTTGTGTGTGTGCCTTCTAATAAATAAATTCACTTGAAACTGACTTGTCCATGAAGTTTATAATTTGATAATTAAAGAATTACCTTAAATTCTCGAAATTGGATATTCTAAAATAATTGCAGAAACAACAGATTTTGAAAGCTACCATTTCAGTTACGTAGGAATTTAGAGGGATTTAAAAGAACCTTAACTTAGAGAAACTGATATATATTAAATGTATACTCTATAAAACTTGGTTTTAAGCTATGGATTCAGTGGTTTTAGGGTAGTCTTTCTCCTATGCCCTTAACGTAAATAAACCTTGTCTCTCTCAATACAACAAAAATATAATGTACATTTTTTTTAAAGATTTTATTTATTTATTCGACAGAGATAGAGACAGCCAGCTAGAGAGGGAACACAAGCAGGGGGAGTGGGAGAGGAAGAAGCAGGCTCATAGCAGAGGAGCCTGATGTGGGGCTCGATCCCATAACGCCGGGATCACGCCCTGAGCTGAAGGCAGACACTTAACCGCTGTGCCACCCAGGCGCCCCCATATAATGTACATTTTAAATATTTCATTATCTCCTAATAGCAACACAGTAATGGACTATAATATATTTAAGGTCCAAATAATAGTGTTCAAAACTTTAAAAATCTGTAAAATAATGAAATTATATGTACATAAATGATTTTTATTTTAAACACTATTTAAGAGTACTCTCTTGGTATCTAATACAGGAAATCAGTTTCCTTCTTTGGGGTCTTATTTCCCAAAACCAAAGTTTGGGCAAAAAATCTTTCATGGTTAACTGGTCAGCTAAATGAAGACGGTATCAGGATAAAACTGCTTCTTAAAAAAAAATAAAATAAGCCACTCAAACAAAAAGAACAGGGAAAGCATCCTCCCGAAGAGCCAAACCAGAAATGGGAAGTCACACCAATCAAGACGGAATTTGTTACAGTGAGTGAAACACCCACATGTACGAGCTGCGTGGGCTGTACGTCTGCCTGGCTACCAAGTTACCTAAAAATATACTCTTTGCATACTTGAGTCACGGAGACCTCAAGTTTGCTTAGTCTTGACCAGATTCCTCAAAACACTGCAAATATAAACGTGGTAAGGTCTAAGTCCTTCATCTCCTAAATTGTTTCTGATGATGTCCGACCTGTGTGGGCAGGACCTGGGCACCTTGGAGCAGAAGGGACAGGGAGAGGAATGCTTATGGTGCTGGTGCATCAATTCTAAGAGCACACTGTGCCTTCTCCACAGTTTTACTTCTGAGAACTTAAAACCCACTATGATAAAACGTATCCCAAACTAGGAAATAGGGGAAAGAGTGTTCTTACAGTGCAGTGCTAGTGTTGACTTAATACTAACTGGACTATTTTACAACTCTTAGATGCAAAAATTTTAGATTTTTGTCCAGTAGAGAAGCAACTGAAATGAATAATCCCAAAGATTATGGTGGATAGTGCCATAAAACGCCAGAAATCTTATTCTAACATCTCTTATAACATTGCCATATACACCTAGCTTGTCAAATGGTCTTTAGACCTAAGTTAACACGCCCTAGTTCCCTCCGTAATTAACAAGTTAAATAAAATCTTTGTTATGCATTCAAGTTATATTTGTATGTCGTATTTTTTTAGCCTTTTGAAAATCATCCTTCAACATCACAAACGTCCAAATTAGAGACATCCACCAAATAATTGGTCTGTACTCTTAAAAATGTCAAGATCATGAAAGAAAAAGAAAGGCTGAGGAACTATTACAGATTGAAGGAGGCGAACAGGACATTGTAGCTAAGTACAAACAGCAACCCTGCATTGAGCTGTGGACCAGATATTGGTTTGTCTGTTTGTTTTCCCCTGCAAAGGAAATTAGTGGGATAATTAGTAACATTTTTATGAGAGCTAAAGATTTGATAATAGTATTTAATCACTGTTAATTTCCAACATCAATTTCATGGTACTATGATTATATAACAGGAAATGTGTACCAAAATATTTAAGGGTAATGGGCACCAATGGTGCAAGTTTCTTTCAAGTAATTCAGAAATTAATAATCACAAATATTATTGATAAATGATGGAATGACTAAAAAATGCGATAAATACAGCAGTTAGGAAATCAGTGAAGAGTTTGCTGGAAATCTCTATGATTTTTACAACTTTTCTGTAAGTGTGAAGTTATTTCAAAGTAAAAAGTTAAAAATAATATCACATCAATAAGGCGGAGGATGCATGAAATCACATAATGAGGGTTCTCATCATTAATATACCCTTGGATGTGTTTAATATTTCATGGTTGACAAAATTATTTTTGCTCTATTATCTCACTGGTTTCTTATCAACTTTCATGAGGTAGACATTTTTTTCCCAATTGAAGCTTGGAAAGATTCAATACTGGCATCTGCTTGCTGTTTCGGTGACTCCGCTACTACCTGATACTGCTTTTCATTACAGATGTTGGATCGTAGATTTTCCAGCTTGTTTACTGGCACCCACAAGGGAGGGCTGTGAGATGGAAGAACGGAGGAGAGACCGTGGAGTTGGGGATGACAAACGATGTGGGAGCCAACGTGCATGACGGTAGGTCACGTATTGACCATTCACCTCCCACTTCTCTCCACTATCAGCTCCTGTTCTTTTCTCCGAAGCGTATCTTGATACAACAACAGAGCTCAGGTTGAAAGAACTGCTTGGGCGGAAACAGTTACGGCTCTATCAACCTAGTTAATTTTGCAAGGATTTTGGAAGAACAAAAATGAAAGTAAGACTCTGATACATGTATCTGTGGACTCAGGGACACTAAGATGACAAGACAAAGAGACAAAAAGAAAGAAGAAGGGAGCGAAGAAAGAGAAGACGGGTGGGTAACTAAACACATAGGTTGACCCAGAGTTTGCTGATGTCCGGTGGACTTATTGTTATGCTCACCTGAAAACTAATTTGCTTCCTCAACCACACTGGCTTTCAGCCAGGCCACTCAGCACACAGGGTGTTGGCTCTGTCCCTGTTAGTAAAGACGCTAAAATAGCTTAGTGTTGTGTTTTGACACCAAAAATTCACTGTGGAGTTAGAAACCAGTTTGTTAGGAGCGTTGCAAACCATAAAAACCTAAAAGGTTTTTAAATATTAATAGCACTTGAATGGTTTTCTCCCAGATGGCCACACAGCTGACTACAGTTCCCTCTTAGAACCCTCTGCTGTTTATCCTCTAAATGTCCCCAATATAAAACAGTTTTAATCTTTTGTTGCTGCTGTAAAACTTGATCTACTGTGGGACAACATAATTAAGTGTCAGTGCCTGGATGTATGGAGTGAGAAGTGGATAGAATAATCCAGGATGTATGTCACTAATAATTCAGTTTATGGCTCAGTGATAATGGGATTCCTGATTATTAGCAGGACACCTGGCCCTGGAGGCTTCTTAGTTTAAAGCCCAGGTGAGTGGTGGTGCCAGGTACAAATGGCATTGGCAGAGGCACGTGAGTCTCGCTCTCTGCCTATCTCTTCTCTTCCGTGAATCTGTTAAGGCCTAGGTCATTCTCACTGGACAACTTCAGAGAAGCCAACCAGAAAGGAACAGCAGTTTGACTAGAAACATTTGATGCTGTTTTGTGCTCGTTCTTGTAAAAGTGATGAAAAGGTTGTTAATTCAAATGTAATTCACAGAAGATTACTGCCCTGATGTCAGGGTTTCCTGGTAGTGCTGGAAGGCAAGCCAGAAGATGACCCAGGGTGTATGTACAATGAATGATGAAGAAAGAGGAGGCAAAAAAGAAGGAGAAAGGCAGGGAGCAAAGGCCTGAGAGGCAAAGAGGAGGGCAGAGAGAGATGGGCAGAAACAGAAGGCAGGGAAGGGAAGGAGTGGTGGAGAACAAGGAGAAGGAGGAATGGGATATGAAGAAGGGGATGTAGTTACGTGATTTAAATTCTTCATAAATCAGGGGAAATCTCATCTGCACCATGGAGAGATTCCCACTCCCCATACAGTCCAGGGGCCAGAGCTGCATCTCCCCTAGACAGTGCTCAGAAGGGCATGCCCAACATTCACTTCACTTATGCTCCTTTTTCTGTTTCCATAGCTGACAAATAATATTTCTGATTGACCGAGAATGTTCTCTTTAGACAGGCAGATGGCTTCTGCCCTACCATGTGTCTGTGCAAGGTGACGCTGTATAGAGCTGCTCTAATCTCAGATGTGCTAACCTTCTTAGAGCTCCCATCTCAAAGAGCTGGCTTATTTCCTGTTTGGGGGATGGGGGGTTTGGGGTGCAACACAGTGTTGGTTGTACCACTGGCCCACCGCCTGACGCCAATGGCAGCTGAGGTTTCCTGACTTCCCGGTACGAACACCTGCAGGGCCCTCAGCTTTTCTGTCTCCGGACGTTCTCTGAAGCCTTGGACGGGTGGGTACGCAGCCTGTGAGTGCAAGCCCATCCCAGAGGCACACAGGTAAGAATGGCCCTGGAGGTGACCCTCAACCACTGGGGGCCGGCAGTTAGTGAGGAAAGTGAGTACATATTTCTGCCTCCTGTTCTATGTAGGGACCATTAGAGGGGGCATTTTACGCAGGTGTGCCCCAGTGGAAGGGGGTCCCTGTTTCAGCAGCTTGTTTCCTTCCATTTCACTCCCCCGACTTCTTTACTTTTGTTTCCTGGTATCACTTCCCAAATAAACAGCCTGCACACTGTACTAACCGTATTGTGCTGTTTTCTGTATTCTTGATGCTCCGGCATCTGGGGTCCTGCTGCCTGGGGAGACACCAGCCTTCCCAGGGGTAGCCAGTTCATAAAAGGTAGCAAATGACCTGCCTAGGACCATGTGTGTCATATATAACCCAACAAATCCAGAGCTGATACTCTGAACCACCTCCTCTATCTGGCTCTTACACTGTAGGAAGCAACATTCTTCTCTTCTAACCATCCCAGGGCCAGAGACTAGACAACTAGAAAGAGTCCCTATACCCCAAAGCCCACTAACATTACTCAAACTGACCAGTCACAAGTCTGCTTACCCTGCTTTGTCTTGTCTTTTCCACAGAAACCACAATAAAGGCTCTTCTCCATGCTTTTCCCTTGCCCCTGCCTTCTGACCAACCTTGGTGCTCCCCTGTGTGGCTCTGCGTGGCCTGGTGTGCCCTCTCCTATTGGGAACCATGAGTAACACGCTATCCTTTATTTTTTATTTTTTTTAATTTAATTATTTATATTATGTTAATCACCATACAGTACATCCCCAGATTCCGATGTAAAGTTTGATGCTTCATTAACACGCTATCCTTTAAATGGCAATGATCTCCTGATTGGTCAGCGATCTTACCCACCTGAATAATAATAAAACCTACATTTTAAGACACTTCCAAATTCTTATCTCAGGTTCTGCTTGCAGGTGAATACAAACGAAAACCACTCATTGTTTATAAATAGTTGCTAAATGAATGCATGGGAAAAAAAAAAGCCATCCAGGGAATTCTACAGAGGAGGAAGGGGAAGAACACTCAGTTCAATGGCCCCTACAGAGGGGTCTAAGAATGTGGGGTGACCCCTGAGCTCACCTGCTGGGTCACTCAATACACAGGTTCACAGTATCCACTTCCTTATTAACCACCCCTCTCTTCTTCAGATCTCTGGAAGAATCATGAACAGTAAGTAGCTTGCAGTATAAAATGCCAGAAGGAGAAAACGAGACAGAAATTAAGTTAAGAAAATCTACTTAAAATAAGAAACACATACTGTCCTTGTTAGGTCCTAGATTTCCCATTTTTATTTTTAAACTGAGAGTGTATTATAGTTTTATTTTAAATACATATGACAAGAGGATAAAAAACGAAAGTCAACACAAGTTAAAGAGAAAGAAGGAAGTGGTACATATTTGAGCCTCTCCGTGCGAAAAGAGGACATTTTTCATCTTAGGCCCCAGGGTGTCTGTTAGTGCACTGGGAGAGGTAATTCATTAAATGAACGTAAGGTTAATGCACCTTCAAAAGAGAGCAATTTATCTCCTCTTCTTCAATAGGATCAGGCCAGGAGGTCCTACAGCTGGAAAAATTTTATACTAGTGAGATACCCCTGTAATGATCTCGGGTCCCCGGAATTTCATCTTTCTCATTCACTACACCCACATGACTAATGTACCAGATGGGAGGATCCTGCACTTTATCCTGAAGGTGTGAGCACTTAAGTTCTTTCTCGAAAACCAGGAAAAATTTATATTCTGCTTTATATATTTCCCCTCACCTACTGAGTCCCCATATTCCAGACTGACCAAAGTGCAGCTTAGTGGGGGATGCGAAAAGGAAGGATGTTTTCACTTAAATGAGTTGGAAAAGTACTTAGGAATAGTAATAGCCTATTTTAGAATAAAGTCATAATAACAGTTATGACGTTATTATAAAATCTGCTGAGTTAACCAAGTGAAACCAGGGGAAATAAACAAAACCATAAGTGAAATTTTTCTTACTGGATTTCCCAAATTCCGGTTTCTTCTTCTCAGAAGAATCATTTATTCATTCAGAGTTCCCCCCTCCCTGGTGTATATACATACACACACACACATATATATATATGCATACGTATGCATTACACACACATATATAAAGTCATACACACACGCACATATATATGCATACATATGTATTACACACATATATAAAGTCATACACACACACACATTCATACATATACATGCATACGCACACTGCTGCCTTCTCACTGACGCTGGTGCTTTCCCATGTAGGCCTGAGCATTTATATATTTATATTTATATGCACATTTATACATATATATCATACATTTGTATTTATCTATTTATGTACATACATATATATACACACACACAGGTATGTATAGAAAGAATTATAATAAAATATGGTCAGTTATGTAAGGATAAATATTATACAAAAGGATATGAAAAACTGGAGAGCAGTACATAGAGAAAAGGAATTCTGCCTAACCAGACTTGGATCTTGAACTGGAGGCAAGTTAAGGATAAGTTCAAAGTGATGAGCCAGCTCTTCTCACCTCCACGTGAACATTAGACTCTTCTCAGTGGCTTTAGAAAATGATAGTACTTGGGTCCTAGCACTAGACACTTAGATTCACCTGGTCTAACATGGGCCCCAGGCATCTCTGGCAGTCCGGCATTCAATATATATTTGCTGACTGACCATATTTTTCCCTGGATATTGGGAGGCAGGGCTAGAAAGAGGGCAGAAAGCTGCTTTTGGTTGTGCACACACCTGGAAGGCAGGGTTCTGTGTGTGTGGCTGGCTCCCTGGCTAAATCCAACGGTATTTTCCACACGAGGACACTGTGGCATAGTTAAGGTGGCATCTCTCCTCCCAGATGACGGCCTCTGCTGTTAATAAATGAATGAAGGCAATAACATTGCATGTCAACTCTACTACAATAATTAAAAATAAAAGGAATGAAGGCAAATGCTGCCACTGTTACCAAAAGCATAAGAGTGACTACCTTTTCCCCAAAGTCAGACAGAAAGGGCAAGATATTTCAAAAGAATACTCACATGTGCCTACACACACACACACACACACACACACACACACACACACACACATAGTGGTTTGCTCTATCAGTCACTAGGGGGTAGGTTACCGTGTGAAAACAACCTAAAATCTGACTGGCTTAATACCACAAAAGTGCATTTGTCTCTCATGTTACATGTTCAGTACAGGTCAGCAAAAAGGCTTGTTCATCGTAGTCACTCAGGGACTCAGGCTGATGGGGGCTCCAAGTCGGGGAGGTTTGCCTTTGACCTTTCCAAGAAGAAGGGGGACATGGTGAATCGTGCACTAGTGCTTAACACTCCCACCCTGAAGTAAAGGTATCACTTCTGCTCATATTTAACTGGCCGAATCAAATTGACCACGCTGAACCTGAAAGGGGACAGAAAAGTGCAATCTTATCATATGGATAAAAGGCAGGAAGCTAGAAATATTTGATGAAGAGCAGTGATGTCTGTGACATTTTACCAATAACAACAGTGAAATTCAGTTCCGCTGGGAGTTGATGTAACTTTCACTGAGTTCTAGTTTACTATACAAGGCTAAATGTAGCTCCAAAAAGAACTAGAAAAAGTTCTTACTATTTAAGGAAAAAAAAAATTACAAATTGCCAAACAGGTTTGCTTCATGCCTTTCAAGGTCAAAAAGCCCATATTCCCTCAGGGACAGCCTCTTATAAATAAGGTCATTGTCATAGATGACAGCTCATTTAAAGAATCGCACTCCAACCACAGAGAGCTTTCATCACCCCAGTCTCACAGAGTAATAAATGTTCTGCAATGCACTTGAGGCATCATCTTATGACCTGGGCTTACAATGAGAAAAGCACATCTTTGAAAAGTATGAAAAGAAGAATCTGGACTTTCACACGAGGTGAACAGTGCTATATCCAACAAATAGTCTGGCTTCATTGGAATCCGCCAGCACAATAAATAGAGGGACTTTTCCAGATAGTAAAGTCTAAAACCCCATCAAAATCAGTTAACTCTAATACGTTAATATGTTAAACATGCTATGTGAGTCTGAAGATAGAAGAGTTTGAACGCATACCTTCTGGATACTTTAATGTTATTATTTCAGCACAAAGTAGATGTTTTCCATTTGGGGCTGCTATTTCATTCAACCCAGACTTCTTTACAGCATGGGTAGGAGAAGTTTTGATACGGAATTACTTTGCTGGTCACTCCTCATTTAGTTTTATGCTTAGGGAAGCAAAGGCTCAGCTCTGCTTTCTCCAGCATAAAGCCAACCTAGAGAACTTAGGACAAATCAGATTGGGATAGTTTATGTAACAAGATGAGGGGTTTGTGAAAAAATGTGTCCAAATATCCAACCAAAGTCCCCATTTTGCCACTGAATGCTCTTTTCTTAGATTGATATGCTGACTTTTATAAAAATCCCACCATTAAGTTTATGAGAGCATCTATTATATTAGTGTTGGGGGGGTTGGATGGGGTAGCAACCTAGGATGATTCAAAAAATTAGAAGAACCAGAAGAAAAAAAAAAAAGAGAAAAAAGCAATACCTTTTTTCAATCTCCCTTGCGATGCCAAAAAAAAAAAAAAAAAAAAAAAAAAAAAAAAAAAAAAAAAAAAAAAAGAACCAAACATTGAATAATCAGTTTCTGAGAACACAGAACAAACTGCTTACTCGTGGATAATTATGAGACAAATGAACAAATAGCAGGCTCGGAGATTATGATAAACCCTTAAAGGAGAAATGTAATTAATGATGATGATAAAAATGCTAAGTATTTATAATAATAATTACAGCATGTCTGTCCCCAGAGGTCTCAGTTTTTAATGCTTCTTTTCAGAAACATCATCAGAGTTTAATCAAAGGCATTGATGGGATATATGGCTAATTTCCTCCCTAACTGGACTGACTTTCCATGAAAAGAACTGCTGGGTTATCATTGGGAGGTGCTCTAGGGTCCATTGAAATAGACCCCAATAATATGTTATGGGTGAGTATAGTTATCTTATTGTCCAACAGACATAAATGTTGGGTATGCACACGTGCCTCCCTTCCTCCTGGCCAAATTCTAGTTGATCCAAAACAGATCCATCAGACAAGGATTTATCTAAACCATTTAAAAAGTGATTTAGACCTTCAGCCCATTCTACTTTTTTTTCTGTGTGGGTTTGAGTGCTTTATACTTTCATTGTCTTGGGTTTAAAACATGTTTTAATCTGCCCAATTGCAAATAGCACAGAATTCACAGCTGGGAAAGATCTATCATCACAGAGAGGCAATGTAATTTGCCTAAAGTCACACAGTACAGGATTCAAAATGCAGTCCACTAGACTCTAAAGCAGCCTCCTCACATACCCCACGTGTCAATTAAGTCTAAAGCCGGCGATCTCAACCTTTATGTATACCACTAGCTCCTTTGGCTTTCTCGGGGAGCTGCGGACTCTTCTCATAGTAATATTTTCAAGTGAATAATATAAAATACATAGGATTACAAAGGAAACTAAATTACATTAAAATATGCTTCGCAAAAAATATAAATACCTTTAAATTTTATAAAATGTGTGTGTGTGTATGAGCAAATAAAATAACACAATCTAGTTGCAGTTTTAATACCTAAAGTCACTGTGAAGCAGTGATGAATATAAATGAGATTTTTGGGATATCTGCCATAAATGCAATGTGATATGTGATATGAAAATACCCACAATTTCTAGGGGTGGCCAAGTGTCAGGCACTGCTGTGGCCTTTATGGCTTGAGGCCTACATTCATCATCAAGGACATACTAAATTTCAGTTAGATGTTAATGAATAACAAAGATTTTTCTTCCTATTTCAATTCATGGTTCCCTGATATCTAACCCTGGACCCTCATTCACACATTTGCCATAATATGATAAGTGGGCATATCACATATATACTTACTTATACTTACTTAGCACTCTTACATAGGTTACTGCTGTACTAAGTCCAGAAGAAATACAGTGTATGGTTCCTGCTGTATGAAGCCTTAAATTTATTTAGGAAGACAAGACCCACATATGCTAAGATTTAAAAATATTCGGTAAGAGAGGAAAGTAGAGTCCTGGTCATCGGACAGGAAGGTTGTCTAGAATCTGGTGCTACCTGAATGGCAAATGCATAAATGCATACATATAGGACATGGGCATTCGTCTGTGTCTGCTGACTGCCTGATACCAAGCGACAGTGGGGGAAGGGAAAGAGCAAATGGTACTTCCAAATTTAGGTAGAGAGTCACACACACAAAGTAGCCCCTGAAAAAACTGTGAAACAATGTATCACCAAGGCAGAGATGAAGTAGACACAATTTCAGGGGGCTCCAGGAAAAAAAAAAAAAAAAAGCTTTCACTCCATGCTCAGCACAAAGGGAGGTCTCTGGGCAAAGACTCCATTGTTCTTGATTTACGTTCACTTTCCATCCATCTGCAAAAACACACACCCACCCCAGTCTTTTGCTGATATAAATGGTTCCAAATTTCATTCCCAGTCTGGCAAACAAGGAGTCATTTCTTACAAGTGAGTGATATATGATACCGCATTCCTAAACTTTTTCTCTCCCAAATTTCCAACAGAAGTTGAATGGCCACTTTGAAACTTAATGATAAATGGTGGAAACTCATTTCCTTCTGGTATTGGTGTTAGAACAAGAGTCATTTAGCAAACAACAGATTGCCGATTCTGAACTAAACCTGAGAATGGCATCTGGTCCACAGTTTAGAAGCTGAGATTTCTTTTGCCTCTACTGAATAGCTCAATAATAAAAGGGAGGGAGGGCCTAGGTAATTTTAACTTCGTTATCGGGACATCTAAATTATTACATTTATAAATAAATTACATAGTAAATTTAATAATAGGTAGTAGGTATTTGAAACTGACTTCTTTTAAACAATTCCTAAGCTAATAATGACTATACTTGCCAAGGATATGACATAATTGCCTTGAAACCTAATCTGATCCACTTTAGCCCAGATAAATGATACAGCGTGTTGCTTAAATGAAATCAACATTTGTTACACAGTCAGGAAACTGTAATTTAAGGCTAAATGTTGTGAATTCTTTGATGATAATCTATTTGGACATCAGTGAGCCATGATAGAAATTTTAGGGAGACACAAAGAATTCAAAAGAATATTATATTATTATATATCAAAAGCTTAAACTCTTTTTTAATGTTTTTTTCATTATATTATGTTAGTCGTCATACAGTACATCCCCAGTTTCCGATGTAAAGTTCAATGATTCATTAGTTGAGTATAACACCCAGTGCACCATGAAATACGTGCCCTCCTTATTACCCATCACCAGCCTATCCCATTCCTCCAACCCCCTCCACTCTGAAGCCCTCAGTTTGTTTCTCAGAATCCATAGTCTCTCATGCTTCATTCCCCCTTCTGATTACCCCCCTTTCTTTATCCCTTTCTTCCCCTACCGATCATCCTAGTTCCTATGTTCCATAGATGAGAGAAATCATATGATAATTGTCTTTCTCTGCTTGACTTATTTCACTTAGCATTATCTCCTCCAGTGCCGTCCATGTTGCAGCAAATGTTGAGAATTCGTTCTTTCTGATAGCTGAGTAATATTCCATTGTATATATGGATCACAACTTCTTAATCCAGTCATCTGTTGAAGGTCATCTCGGCTTCTTCCACGATTTAGCTATTGTGGACATTGCTGCCGTGAAAAACCGATGAAGACTAATTTTTTTTTCTCTTCAAATAGGAGTCTGTGCTTACACCGTTCTTATCAGAAACTTATTCATTCATCAATTTGACAAATGTTTATGGGAGCCCCCTAGATGCTAGGTAGTAGGGAGGACACAAAGATGAAGAAGGCATAATCTATGTTCTCAAGGATCCTGAAGGACAGTAGGATGATAAGATGTGCAAATAATCAACCAAGTGTCAAGCTTCATCTGGTAAAGAGCACTGATTCAACTCTGCCCCCCCCCAACCATATTTAGCAGCCCATTAAAGCCCCCAACATACAGTTCAACAACATACAGTTGTCTGAATGTCTGTCTCCTTACTGACAGCATTAGCTTTCAGGAGAAAGATACGGAGGCTATCCTCTCATTGTGTTTCCACTGTCTACTATATAGTTGGCACATACACTTTAAACATATATTAATTGGGTGAATGGACAAACTTGTTTCTAATTAGTATTATCAGGGAGTATTCATAGATCACTTAGGTTTTTAAGCTGGCCCTTGAAAACTGGTATGATATTTTCCTCCTGAGAAATCAAGAAGACTGCATCCCTGGGACAGTTCACATCTGGGTAGGGTCAGGTGACTAGGTGCTGGCCAATGTGGATGAAAGTCATGAAGTCCACTTTCATGCCCGGCCATGAAACATCCTACTTATCTTCCAAACTGTCACTCTTCTGTCCCTGAGTCTGAAAGTGGAAGACTTGAGACAGTGGAATCACATGTTTCCTAAATCCCTGAGTTTACTGCTTACCTCAGAGTCAGCCAATTAAGAATATGCATATTGGTCTTTCTATAAATGAGAAAGAAACATTTGTTGTGTTAAGACACTGAGAGTCTGGGGTTGTTTGTTACAGCAGTTGTCTATTCTGACTAATGCAGCTGGGGACAGTAAGTATTAATGGGTGGAAATGGGGGAAGGTTGGTGAAGGTCATTCCTTTCAGAGGGAATGACATGAGTCAGAGCCACAAATCCATGATGAGGGGGACCAATCACAGTATTTCCCCTTAAGATAGGATTCTCCTAGCTTATTTTCAGTGTTAGAAGATCATAAAGCAGAGGTAGCAAATACATGGGCCAAATCTGTAAGGCATTGTTGGTCCATAGGTATTATTAAAAAGTTGAACTTGTTGTTGCAAATAGTTTTTTAATGGGACAAAGGTTTTGATGGGGTGGGGGTTTTGTTTTATTTTGTTTTTTTAAAGTCAGCTGTTCTGAATGACTCAGGCTGAATAGCATCTGATCCCTTTTAATAGGGCCTGGGTTCTCTAGTGTTCTGCAATGCTCACCCACCACTCCCCCCTGCCTCACACCCAGCCTGCTTCTGTTACCTGCCTTGTTCTGGCAGCTATGTGAGTTTGCCATCCTTTAAGTCACTGAGGACTGGGGTTGCAGGTGTCTGTGATGACTGTGTATTTATTTGATTAGTTATCCTTATTTTGTTCCAGGTAGCAGTTCCATGGGAAAGGGTGGTAAGATAAAACAAGAATGTTTATTCAGGATGTAATTGGGAGTACCACAACCCTGTTACCGTGGGTAATAATCACTCTTTGGGGCCTAATCAATGTGGCTAATTTAGCCATTGTGCTGGAGACCAGGCAGTTTTACTCTCTGCCCTTATCATGTCTGCATGAAAGATCATTTTCTAAAAAAAATTAAAAAATGAAAAATTGAATATATGCTGGAATTTTGGGAGCTAAGGGAAAAATAACCCAGAAAAATTATCTGGGTACAATACTGTAAATTAGATCCTATATCCAACTGCTGAGGAACCGGAATGTAGAATTACTGTGATTCCCAATGAAAACAAGTTCCAAATTCACTGTTTATGTTGTTGCTGTTTGCTTTTCCCTTCTGCTTATCATAGTGGCATATGTATGTGGTGAAGTCCTGGAACTGGTTACTGTTCCATGTGATCTGATCAAGGTGAGAAATGCAACCAACCACCTGTATAGACGGTGGTGGGGATGAGAATGTGAGGAGATGAGGTAGTTTGTACAAATGTAGCTATGATTTTATGACCAAGTAAATCAAGTAAAGTTTCTGATTGAGAACAATGTGTTTACCATATAGCCCATGATGATATTTTCATGTATATCTATTCCTTCAGGTATCTGTCGACCTGTGTTAATAGAAGTGACACCAGTGAAAAGATAGCTATGTTTAAGATATAGCCCTACAGTTAACACCTCTTAAATATACCATTAATTTTTATCTCCCTCCATGTCAGTTTCTGAGTAACTGAATGAATGAATGAATGAATGAATGAATGAATGAATAAATTAATGCTGTATGAACCAATGATTATAAAAGTATCAACCATACCACACAAACCCAGGTGTCTCTAGTTTTTCCCCAAAGCAAATCAGGAAGTCTCCTAAAATACTGATGGGAAGAGATGCCTCGGGGAACACACCTGCATGCCTCTAAGTTATAAATAATGCTACTTTGCTCTGAGTGCCAGGAAAGATAAATTTCTGTGCTCATTGATATAAATTATTCTTCCCTCATTATGGTCTAATGAGCCAAGATTAGGGAAACCTGGAATCAGGGTCTTCCGCTCCAGGAAAATCAATTAGGTTCCCTGTGCCGTAGCTTACGACCTTGCTTAGCTGGTTTCCTGGCCCATATTTTTACACATTTTCCCACCACTGCTATACACAGCTAACCGGATTGTAAATGTAAAACACAATTCTGCAATCATTTACACTGGAAATCAGAGTCAGGATTGCACTTACTGGTAGCTTCATTACTCCCAACAACCCGTTTGACTTTTTCTTCCCCACCCTCCATCCTCTACCCTCTTATTCCCCACTAATGAGTTTTGTTACTGTGGGAAGACAGGGCTAGACAACAGAAGGGTATCTGAAACAAAACAGAGCAAAAAGGGTTTAAAAAAAAAAACTAGATGCAAAATTTTGTTTAGACAACTTCATTTAAGGGTCTGCTCTTTTGCTAGAATCCACGAATCTAGTTTAAGGCTTTCATTCTATTCAATCCTATGGCAGAACAGATGTGAAGAGTCCTGTACTGCAGTGGCATGATATGTCCACCTATTTTGAAGTAAGTTATTTTTTCGTTACGGTCAATTGACTCTCAAGGAAAGGGAATTTACCTTAAGCAGAGTATTCACTGGATTTAGAAAATCACAACCTCAAGGGACACAAATAATCTTTTCTTCAAGGACATAATTAACTGCAAACGCAGAGGCCTATCATTTCCAAGAGGAAGCATATTTATTTACATCCCGTGCCTTGTGCTTTAGGCATCATTTTGATGCTGTTATAAAGACAAAGCCAAGAATGGACCTGGTGAGACATATGATAATATAAGGAAATGGGAAGGGGAGTGTTTTACAGAGCCTTCGATGTGAAAATTTACAACATCAAAAAGCATTTCTAGAAAGTACTAAAATAAGGAACGCCATCTATAGTAACCTAAGCATGCCGTTCAAAAATAACAAAAAAGTTCTAACTGGCCAGTCTTTACATCAGAAAAGAGGCAAGCAGACTATATGTGAAAGGACAGTATATCAATTGCGTATACCATTTAAGCCACAAGGATGGAACTGCTACCCCAGTACACAGTTGTTGATCTTTGGTAAAAGTGTAGTACTTTGGACAAGCACTGTGGCAATATCAATCCATAGTAATAAACATGATTCTACCCCTATACCGGACTCTTGGGATTTTATTCTATCAATTAATAGGCCACATTAGGAAGCAGTTATTTATTGCAATATTATATTAATTGCAAACAATTAAAAACAGTCCATGTGGAGGATGCCTGGGTGGCTCAGGTGGTTAAGTGTCTGCTTTCAGCTCAGGTCATGATCCTGAGGGCCTGGGATCAAGCCGTGCATCAGGCTCCCCGCTCAGAGGGGAGCCTGCTTCTCCCTTTCCCTCTGCCCTTCCCCCCTCACTTGTACTGGCTCTGTCTCTCTCAAATAAATAAATAAAGTCTTAAAAAAATGGAAATGGAAATGGAATGAATGCACTGTGAAAGACAGTATGGAGTTTCCTCAAAAACTTAAAAATAGATATACCATACGATCCAGTGATTCCACTACTGTGTATTTATCAAAGAAAACAAAACCACTGATTTGAAAACATATATGCAACATTATGTTTATTGCGGCATTGCTTACAATTGCCAAGATATGGAAGCAGCCCAAGTGTCCATAAATAGATGAATGGGTAAAGAAGATGGAATATTACTCAGGCATAAAAAAGTATGAAGTCTTTCCATCTGCAGCAACATGGACGTGCCTAGAAGTTATTAGGCTAAGTGAAATAACTTAGAGAAAGACAAATACCACATGATCTCACCTATATGTGGAATCTGAAAAACAAAACGAACAAACAAAAACCAAATAGACTCTTACATACAGAGGACAAAGTGATGTTTGCCACAGGGGAAGGGATATAGGGTTGGGCAAAATAGCTCAAAGGGATCAAGAGACACACATTTCCAGTTATAAAATAAATAAGTCACAGAGATGAAAAGTTCAGCATGGGAATATAGTCAATAATATTGTAATAATGTGGTATGATGACACATGATGGGGATTACACTGACCATGGTGAGCACTGAGTAATATACAGAATTGTTGAATAATTATGTTGTACACCTGAAGCTAATAATAACATTGTATATCAACTATACTTCAATAATAAAACAGAACAAGGCCCAGTGCGAATGCACAGTAAGAAAATTGGTAACTTATATTCTATCAAATTAATGGAACTGCCATATATAAAGTAATTATAAAGTCAATGTAGCAACCTGGAAAATGTTTTTAACATGGTTGATAAAAAATCAGAATGTAAATTTGCATTTACAACATTATAATTTAACTAAGAAAACTCATATACACATAAAATTCTTATAAACATTGTTATGCACTCTTATAGAAAGAAATTTTGTAAATAAATGCTTAGAAACACATTCCCTATCTGTCAATAATCACAAAATCCAACATTTTTGGATTCATAGGTATGGTAGCTTTGCACTCAATGGAAACAGTAAATGTCAGTATGTTTACTGGCTGTATATAACAGGTGGTAACTACACCCAGCTGAACCTTGGGGAAATATACTAAGATTTTAGGTAAATGGAAGTACAACAAGACATCCCACTCAGTACAGGAACTTAAGGATCTCAATTCTCTCCATGCTTGATGGCTAGGGAATTCCACGGGGAGTATTTTTGTGCCGGGTGTAGTTGATTCGTTGGGGTGATCAGTCTAATTTTTAGTCTTTCCATAATGTCAGTCTGCAGGAGCTGTCCAGAATGTCCATGATGGTCTGGATAAAACTTTCTGCTTCTGTGAGTACAGGGCAAAGTGAGACAAAGCAAAGATGGGGCATTGGGGTGTGTGTGTGTGTGTGTGTGTGTGTGTGTGTGTGTGTATGGGGTACAAAATCACAAAGGGTAGAGCCCATGCCCTGACCATACTTGCAGTTTAGTACAGAAGACACACATAAATCAGTGATTATAAAGCAGAGCAACTGGGTCCAAGAAAGGGCATAATATTTAGACTTGACCTGACGGCCGGGGCAGACAAGGTTTCTGGAGGACAAACAAGCTTGGAAAACTGGGTAA
This sequence comes from Ailuropoda melanoleuca, assembly GCF_002007445.2. Classification (NCBI taxonomy): domain Eukaryota; kingdom Metazoa; phylum Chordata; class Mammalia; order Carnivora; family Ursidae; genus Ailuropoda; species Ailuropoda melanoleuca. The sequence continues at coordinate 84,832,513 of NC_048230.1, read as the reverse complement.
TCAGCTACAGAGAGAAAGGTATTCCAGAAGAAGGGACAGTACACGCAAAGTCGTGGTGACATGATCAAGCATAGTGTATCTGAGGAACTGGCAGTTCCTTCCAAGGCAAAGAGCTTAGAAAATGAATTTCTAAAATCTTATACATTATGATGTCAATTGTCTACTTAGCCCTGATTTGCCAGAAGTTAAAATTCTGCAATATAAATGCATGGGCACCATAGCTAACTAGGATCACACCTCATCTAGATTTCTTCCGATTCAATTGTATTTAGCCATGAGTGGCAGGAAAAAAAAAAAAGTATTTTCAGTTTCTCTGCAATCAACAGTCATGTTAGTTGGATCCATTAAACCAGACCCACATTGGGAATCTTTAAGTGGTCCAATAATATCAAAATGCAAGAAAGTCCAGGTGTTGTCTAGTAAGAATGACCTTGACAGTGCCAAGCAAACAATAGCTAGCATCATTTGGAGCAAAAGAGAACTCATAGGTAAGAAAGGTAAACAAGCACCCAAAGGTCACATCCTCTCAGCATCCTGTGGACTGGTATGCTTGAGCCTGGCTCAGCTGAGGGTACCATAGGCTATTCTTGGAAAGGGGACACATCCCTTTTTGTGGAATGAGATGAGAGCAGTCTTGTAAGCAGGGTAAAAACATTTTGAAGTTGGGTGCAAAACAAGTCTGGGGGTGTTAGCTGCTATCATCTGGCTATTTATGAAAGTTAGATTTGGGTGCAGACCCTCCTCATGGAAGGGGTTGGGTGGGAGTGGGGGCACTGGTTCCAGGTAGCCTATTGCTAGGCAACCCACGGAGTCTGTAAGGTAATCTGCTACACAGTCTGGCTTGTCTCTGCACAAGTACAGTTATTTTGTATTTGTCAATTAAAAACAATAATAAGGTACCATAAGCATGCCACAGTACATTGCATACATTTCAAGTGTACAATTTCATGTTTCTATATTTGTTTACTCTGGAGTAAGCGCCACACCAATCAAGAAGAGTATGAAAGAGAAGGAAGGAAAATTAGGATCAGAGCAAGATGGAAGCAAACACGGTGTGACTAGCTGACCAAATACCACCTGCTCAGACAAACTAGATTGTCTAATAAATGACCATATGTGGCCCTGTCTTCTCTTTCATTCTTTTCTTCAGCTGTTCAACTTGCCCCTACCCACCAGGTGACAGGGTTACAAGACCGTGGTCACTCCATATCATTACAAGGCATGGAAATTCATGGCAAAGCAGGCTTACACTGATGAGCTGTTTTCAGTATGAAATGCTGTAATGCAATTGAATTTTCTAGCAAATTAGCAGCTGGAGTTGCTGTGGCAGTCATTTGTAACTTTATTCTGCCATGCACATTTCCCATTCTGAACCTGCCCCTCCCCACCTGCTGCGGGTAAATATGTGGCCCTGGTTACTCTGCTGTGGGGGAGGTGAAGGACATAAATTGGCTCTACCTGGACTCAGAATTTGGTTCAAGGAACACAAGTAGAGCTCAAAACACATTTTCAGGATTGACATGGATCTCATAAGACAGAAAGCATCTTCCTCTTCCTGAGAACTCAAGCACTAGTATAGCAAATTTGAGTAGAGATTATATGCATGGATGCTAGAGCCAAATTGGCTCAACAAATCCAGTTTTACTCCTTATGATTTGTGACTTTGGGCAAACAGGACATGACCTCACAGAATGGTTGGAAGGATCAAATGACATAATGCTTATAAAATGTATAAAAGAATGCAAAGCACATAGGAAGCACTTACAGAATGGGAGCCATTACTGAGGTTACTTTAGGCTGGTTTGGAAGAGACATCTCTGATGCCAGGTGCAAAGCATTTGCTTGAGACAGTCCTCATAAAGGAGCACAATGTCAAGAGAAGGACAGAAAGAACTGGAAAGCTGATGATATCAGTCAACGGCTGGATGCTGCCTTGCCTGAGTCACAATCATTGCTTGGGTTTGTCAAGTTACTTGGAGTATATTCACTCGCATGTGCTTCTTATGCTAGATGGAATTATGTTCTGGCATTCTGACTACTGCGCCCACATAGGATTCCATCTCCAGTGCAGAATGTAAACCAAAGCTCCCTGCTCTCACTTGCAGTTCACTGCAGGAAAGAAGCATGCCTACTTTCTCATTATACCAGGATATGATGAGCTGCGAGGGTGGGCCAACTGCATTAGACCCAATTCTATTTTTAATTTCTATATTCTTAAATTATTGTCATGACTTCTCTTTATTCCATGATAGCTTTTACTTTCATTTTCTTTATTAAAGTAACTGAGTTGAAGAAGAAGGACCAAGCAAGAGGAGGAGGGGGGAAAAAAAAAGTTTGCTTGCACTATTGGTTCTGTTCATTCTGTCTTTCTAGAACAAGAAAACAAGTTATAGAGGTGGATTTATTTATTTATTTACCAGCAAATGTCACATTCATTAGTGATACCCTCAACATACAGTGAAGCAGATGACTGTGAAGAGAGAAAAATGCAGAGTTCAGTCTCAAATTTCCTGTCAGGATACGATCTAAAATAAATTTAGATTCAGTGGGGATGAATGAGTCAAAGACAAGTTTTCGGCAGCAGCTCTGATGTGCTTTACCAGACTGGCAGATTTGTATTTTTCAATTTGGAAAGGGAGGATGCAGAGGTTTAAAACAAATGCATACAGATTGGCAATCTTTACCTTACCTTCTCCACTCCATCCCCAAAAGGCAAGGAGAGTGGCAAGAAGGATGTACAGACCAGTATAGATTCAACCTTCTAGAACAATCTGTACTCCACCCCAAGTTTAAATGATATTTTAAAAAAAAGAAAAAGAAAACTCCTACCATAAATTACTGTAATATCTCTTTGCTTGAATTTTCACTCCAAATTCTTTGTTATTTCAGCCACCAAATTGTAGGTTCACTGTGATTTTAGGTTTAATCAGTTTTCCAATAGCTAAGTCTAATATGGCTAAGTCTGCCTTTTAGCATTCAGCAATTAAACTTTTTAAGTAGTATAATTATATAAGAAACTTGTATGGCAGAATGATTATCCATGGTTCCTATATTCATGTTAAAAATTTCCAATGAGTGTCTTTTATGCCCATATGTTTTACTTAAAAAAAAAAAATCTGCGTTGGATTCTCATCTTAATTTAAAATCCTTCTACACTATAAAGGCTACAAGTAATATTTTGTTACAAATGGAAGAAAGCAGAACAGATATGAATGCACCATATATTCAAGGATTTTATATTGTTTAAAATGAGGCATTGCACTCGAGTGTAGCAAAGATAAAAAATTTTCATTTTATATAATAATCTACTTAGTCCAAAATTACATCATTTAAATGCAGAGTGAGAATTAAGAAAATTATGATTTAAAAGATTTGTGTGTGTATATATATTTTTGTTTTAGCAATGGAGTAAATTTTCAGCCATAAGTTACGTTGTGCTCAGGATTAGACTTATAAAATAAGCATCTATTACTGATTAGAAGCTTAGAGAATATGTATTAGCCATTGCCATTTTTTAATCAAGGGACAAAACATTTTATCCCAAACTTTATGCTTCAGAGAACATGTAGGTAAGAAAAATAAAGTCAATGATGCAATATTTCATTGAACATCATTAACCGATACCATGAGTTTATGAGGGGGAAAAATAGAGTAATACTCAGATTACGTTAGGACTCCATGAGTGTTTCAATTAAAAATATGCAGCCGTGATATCATCAAGCTAAAAATTGGTTCTGCATGACTGAAGCTGAGGCCGACTGTACTAACTGTATTTATACCCAATTATCAAGCTATGACCCTTGACCTCCTTTTAATGCCATCCGCCAAAAAGCTGAATTAAAACACAGCTTGAATTTCAGCCAATTTTCAGAATTCTCCTTAATGGAATGGATTCTCTATGCTGCATGGGACAAAAGCAATGTGATAAAGTTCTCTGCATTGACATTCAAAGATTGAGTCCTCTTTTTCTACAATAAGACCTTTTCTGGACTTGCCAGTGTGGGTAAGAAAACGGTCCACTCCCAATAAGAAGCTGAGAAAAAAAATCTGTTTTCTTTGATCTTACAGTAATGTGCTGCATTGGCCTGAAAGAGGCCATTTTGGACAGCTTCCCTTTAACTATATAAGTTTGTTTAGCAAATATATAGAGAAAGCCCTCATGTCTTCATTTGAGGAAAAACCAAAAGAAGTATTTTTAAGAAATCATAATCTAAACCTATAACAGACTATTTAAAATAAATACACAAAATGAATTCTATGTGTGATGAAATCAAGTTGTATGGTAATGGATGGTTTCTTTGAGTCTATGATTAACCTAATTTCCATAGAATTATTATTGTTTAAAATTTGATTTTTTTTTTTTTAAGATTTTATTCACTTATTTGAAAGAAAGACAGCATGTGCTCGAGCAGGGCCTGGGAGCATAGAGGGAGAGGAAGAAGCAGACTCCCTGCTGAGTAGGGAGCCAGACTCGGGGCTCGGTTCCAGTACCCTGAGATTGTGACCTGAGCCGAAGGCAGATGCCTAACTGACTGAGCCACCCAGGTGTCCCAAAATTTGATAATTTTAAAGCCTCTCAAAAAGTAAAATGAAAAAAAGATTCACACATACATATAAAAGATTTTTCAGTTTATATATGCATATATATTTTTAAAAATAAGATTTTTAGAAGTATCTGTTTCATTTTGAGTATTTTTCATGTCACTGAAATATTAAGGCCAGCTTATTCCTAACATGCACGAAATATTTCAAGCATTTTCTTTTATGAATTAGTAAAAAGATTAGTAAATTGTTTTAAAACATATACACTGCAATGCTCCCCAATAAACTGCAATTTTCATTTTGGTAGTGGCTATACTGGTAGATTACTAATAATCTATAATTATAATCTGCCCTTAAGTAGTCAATATCCTACTCCTTTTCAAGAGAAGCACAATGCCAAGATTTACCAATTTCATAAAGGTGAGCTGAATCTCTCTCATTGTTAAATCTCAGTATTCCTTCCTCAGTTTGCATTGCCCTGTTCCCAGGCTTCAGACCTTTAACTGACCCACATCAGACTCTATTCTTTTCCACTGCAGTCCCTAAGTGAGGCTAGAGGATTTATAGGTCTTCTTCTCTTGCCTCTGCCTTCTATGTTATCCTCATTTTGGGATCCCTATAACAGTATCTGTCCCCATAGAAGCTTTGCACTATCTTACAAATGCTTTCTTATCTCCTACAATTGATCTAAAAAAATCACAAGGGGTATCATATGCAAACTACGTATCTTAGGAAAAACATTTTTAATTCAAATAGTCTTATTTAAGATTTCCTTTCTGGACAGCTTTAAAATCTGACTGCATCCATTCATTTATTTCTTATTAAGTCATTCAAGAAACATTTAATAAGTACCCTTCTATGTGCCACGCCCCAAGCTAACTGTGGGGTATACATGGGTATATAATAAAGGGATGTGGCCCAGTCCTAAGGGAGTTTACAGTTCAGTGTGTGGGATCAACAAGCCACAAAACATAAATATATAATGTTAAATTGCAGTAGTGCCATGAGGGACATGAAAAAATGTAGTAATAGAGATGTATGGAATAGAAAGGGGTACATATTTCATTAAGTGGTTTCAGAGAAAGTCTCTCTGGAGACGTGACTTTTAGCTGAGACCTGAAGTGGGAGGAATTAGTCTTGAGTGAGAGAGAGAGACAGACAGATACGGACAGAGGCTGAGTGGGAGGTGAGAGTTGAAGAAAGTAGGTGTTGAGGTTTTTTTAAGGATAGGAAGCAACATGTGAAGATCTTAATGCTATGAAAAGCGTACTGAATCTTGGTTGGTCAGAGTAATAAAAGGGTGTGATAGAAGGAGTATGGCAGAAGGAGAGAGAAGGAAGGAGAGCGAGGGAGGGTGGGAGATGAAGGGAGAGTGCTGAAGGGGAAGAAAGGGAGGGAGGGAGGGAGATAGAAAGATGGAGGGAGACTGATAGAGGGATTAATGGAGGAAGAGATGGAGAGAGAGTTAGGGAGGAAGGGTGTGGAAAGATGTGGATAAAGAATTAGGCCAGAGCACACTGTTGCCCATAAAAACAAACCTCAGACCCATGTGGTGTTGGGGAACATATTTAGAATCCTCCTCCACCCAGACCCCACGGGACTTTTCCTAGCTCTCCTCCTCTCCTTGGCCCCCATCTCAGGGCCCTGCTTTGACTTCACCTTAGAGTCTCTGGCATCTCCCATGGTTTTAGGTGATAACTGGAGCTCTGCCCTACTGAGAAAATATTACACCCAGGCCAACTGCTGGTGCCTAACCAAGCCTGCATTCTCCCACTAAGATGGAGCAGCCAGGGTTGGCTGGCAGCAAGGTATTCAGCTGGTGTTACTCCTGAGAGACTTAGTGTTTTATGAACTCCACATCACCTTTTTCCTGGGGAAGCTAAAAAGCCTTTGCTAATTCTAAAGAATCTTGCTTTGCAACAACTAAAAAAAAAAAAAAAAAATCTTCTTTGTGTCAGTATAGCTAAGCTGGAATTGTTTCCTGAATCCCCTTTCCCCTATGGTTCTAGTCAAGTTGGCCAGAAGAGGAAGCTACGGGTGCTTTGAAGGAGAACTGATGCAATGACCATTGCTCCCTTTGGGTTGTCATGGTCATGGCTAGAGGTGGAGAGAATCCAGCATGCCCTCACTCTCCCTGCCCCATGGCCAGCTCTTCTTCCAAGCAGCTAGCTCCACTGACCAACAGGTCCACCAGACCACCAACAGGCACAGATGTATCAGTTCCTCTCTGCAGTTTCCTTCCAGAAGCTGGTCGTACTTAACTTTCCATGTGTCCTTACAGACTCCCATCTGCCCACTAGTTCCAGGGCTTTGGAGGCTGGGTAGCGACTTCTCTGATCTTCCTACTCTACCTTTTGATCTCTACTTTTCCAGCTTTTCTAAATATTAGATGACTTCTTAGGCCTATAAGAAATCCCTTATTCCCTCATACTCATGAGATTTTCCTTCCCTGGTTTAGCCCTGAATAATACTTGTGGTATTATCCCAAAGGAAGGAAATTTCCACTTTATCTTCAGTTTAAGAATTTATTTATAATAAAAAAAATGTACATGACTAGGTTACATATATGACTAGGTTACAATTTAGTAAGATAATTTAGAGGACAGATTAAATTTAAATAAATTATAAGAATATTAACTGCATTAACTGTAATTCTGGTAATACCAACTGCTTTTAACTACTGCCTGATTTGTAAAACAACATGGCTGCATTTTGCATGCTGCTTTCATTGGGCAGGAAAAGCATAAAATTAAGACACAGGTATTTTGATATTAACCTCGGTATGTCAGCAAAGAAGATTATGATGTTGATGGGTATAAGTAACCTAACTAAAATACAGTGGTAGCAAAGCCAACAGAGAAAAATAAGGAAGTGACCAGTAAATAACAAAGTTCATTGACACACCCATGTTCTTGGCTAAGGGGCCAGAATTATCTCTAAGGGAAGTGCTCACATCTGATAAAAAAGCTTTCACATATTTTGCGTCTATTATCAATAATGTATCTTGTAATTTTGTTCATGGTATATGAGTAAGAGGATAGATTTGCTTTGACGTACAACTAAAACTAGACCAGTCTTCATTGTATAAACACAACTCATTTCTTTCCCTTAGACAAAACAAGACCATTTTCTTGCTTAAATGACTCCAGAGTAAGTGGGCCACTGCAGAAGTATGTTAACACCTTCAATTCCCTGCAATGCTAGTGTCTTTTACTCTCATAGTGGCTGGTACTTCTTTTAAGAAAAATGTTGACCCCTTAACACAGAACATGGATATGTCAATGAATGCTAACATCCAAGGAGGTAGGGAAAAAACAAAACAAAACAATAAGAATAAAAATTGAAAATAGCTAGCTTACTTTCCGTTTACCAAAAAGTTCCCTATTTACTTTCATTTGAATCACTCAAGAAATGGTCCCCACACACTTCCCTCTCCCTCCATGTGATGTTATATCAAAGAGTTTTTATTCTTAAAGAAGTTGGGGAAAGAGAAATATAATGCATTCCTAGTATGAAACAAGATACTTTTGTTCTATCTTCCTGAGATCGTTTTTTAAATTATGGCAAAATATACGTAACATAAAATTTACCATTTTAATCATTTCTAAGTGTACAGTTTAGTGGTATTAAATATATTCATGTTGTTGTGCAATGATCACCACCATCTATGTCTAGTTTTTCCATCTTCCCAAACTGAAACTCCATACCCATAAACAATAACTCTCCATTATCTTCTCACCCCAGCCTCTGGTAACCACTATTTTACCTTCTGTCTCTATGAATTTGAATTCTAGGTACCTCATATACATGGAATAATAAAATATTTGTCCTTCTGGCTTATTTCACCAAGCATGTTTTCAAGGTTCATCCTTGTTGTAGCATGTATCAGAATTACATTCTTGGGGCACCTGGGTGGCACAGCGGTTAAGCATCTGCCTTCGGCTCAGGGCGTGATCCGGTGTTCTGGGATTGAGCCCCACATCAGGCTCCTCTGCTATGAGCCTGCTTCTTCCTCTCCCACTCCCCCTGCCTGTGTTCCCTCTCTCGCTGGCTGTCTCTGTCTCTGTCAAATAAATAAATAAAATCTTAAAAAAAAAAAAAGAATTACATTCTTTTTATGGCTGAATAATATTCCATCATGTGTGAGTGTGTGAGTGTGTGTATCACACTTTAATCACACTTTATCTGTTAATGGACATTTCTGTTATTCCCACCTTTTTTACTATTGTGAATAATGTTGCTGTGACTATTGGTGTCTGTTAATGGACATTTCTGTTATTCCCACCTTTTTTACTATTGTGAATAATGTTGCTGTGACTATTGGTGTACAAAAATGTGTTCAAGTCCCTGCTTTCAATTCCATCTTCCTGAGTTTTTAAATCATGGAAATAATCTATGTCAAAATGCACACACACGCGCACACACACACACACACACACACACAGGTAGAGAAAAAAAGAGGCCATTAGCTGATATGTTGGCCAACTTTTGGCAGCAAAGGAAGTGATCCATAGGATCATAGACGGCCTCAGTTTGTGCATACTGGAACCAGGAGGCCCAGAGAAGGGAAGTGACTTGCCCAAGGTCACAGCTAGCTGGTGCCAGCTCCAGGACCAGGACTGTCTGGAGTCTCTTGATGTCTAGCCCTGTGACCGTTCCACCATATATTTCCAATTTAGAAAGTTGTTCCCGAATCCCTGCAAACCTCAAGCAAAGCCCTTTGCTACCAGCATAATTACCACTACTGTATGCTCCATGTTTGTGTTGGCTTCTGTAAGAATTATGGACTTTTAATACTGCCTTACCTAGTCACGATATTTATTATGCGTTTATTTAGCAAAACACAGTTTGGGTTTGTTTTATGATTGGGAGACTATGAGCTTAAGGGGAAAACCTTTTATTTTTCAGCTAATTCTACATATTGCCAGTATAAGCTTTTCCAAATATCATCGTCTCTACAAAGATAAAGATGACCCTCTTCTCAAGAAGATTGCAATCTAGTATCTGTGATGTGAACTTCATTTCCTATTATATTCCTGTTACTTCAACATCTCTGGTGATGGTTTAAAGAACACCAGGTTCTTGGAACCAGTGTTTTTGTATGGAAGGAATGGATTGGATGGAGTCACGAGGAGAAATTGAATGCATCCTGTTTTTCGCACTTTGAACTTTTATTCCACAAAGAATTGGGAATCATTTCATGCCTACGTGGTATATTCTGACCTTTGATATAGAATTTCATAAAATATAATACAATTATAGTCAGATAATGAGGGAAAAAAGGGCTCTGAAGAACAATTTGAAAAAGTATATTTTTCCTGGTAGGTTTTTAAAGATAATGTAAACCTCTAACTCCCTGATTTTCTCCAGATCTCTTCTGGGATATATAACTGAAAAGAGTGAGGAAGAATACAATGTGCTCTGGAACCACACCACTCCACTCAACATTGCCTTGCAGAACACAAGGTTATCTTAAATTCCAACATTAAAAAGCAAGCACTAAACAAGGATTATGGATTTTTACAAATGCAGATATAGCTATGATGGTTAAAAGGATACTGTTAAGAGAAATAGTTCGGTGCTTTCTACTAAATTTACAGAGTTGTGCAGCCCATCTTTTTTGGAACATTTCTGTCACCCCAAAAAGATCATTCTGCCCTTTGCCGTCAATCCCTATTCCCACCCTTATTCACATTCAAGCAACCACTATGCTGCTTTGGATTTGCCTTTTATGGACACTTCAAATAAATGGAATCCTGTAATACTTAGTCTTTTGCATTTAGCTTTTTCCATTTAGCATAATATTCTTGAGGTTCAGCCACATGGTAGCATGTTTCCATAGTTTGCTCCTGTTCACTGCATTTACCAGTTGATAGACATTTGGATTGCTTCCAGTTTGGGCCTATTACTTTAATTCTTCTTTTTTTAATAATAATATTTTTTATTATATTACCTTAGTCACCATATAGTACATCCTTAGTTTTTGATGTAAAGTTCCATGATTCATTAGTTGCGTATAACACCCAGTGCACCATGCAATACGTGCCCCCCTTACTAACCATCGGAGCTGTTAATTAATTCTTGAACGTGTACTTTTCATTTCTTGCACTGTCTTTGTTGTGTTTGGGCATGAAGATTACATTGGCCTCATAACAAAAGCTGTGAAATGTATATGTTTTTTAATACTTTGGAAGGGTTTTGTAAAATGATATTGTAATGATCCTTGAAAGTTTGGTAGACATTACCTATAAATCTATTGTCTGGTTTTTTTTTAATTTACGAAGAGTTTTATTAGTACTAAATTAATTTATTTTATGATTATAAGACTATTCAGATATAGCACTACTGAGTCACAATTGATGTTACATTTTTCTAGGCATTTGTTCCTTTTACCTAAGTTTTTAAATTATTGGCACAAAACTGTTTTTATCTTTATATGTGAATGTTTTGTGTTCCTTTTTTATTTATAATATTTTAATTTTCATTACTAATATATTTTTCTTGATCATTCTCAGCAGATACTTCATTAATATCTCTAAATAAATAGCCTTTCTTAGAATTATGGTTTCTACAATTTTCTGTAGAGTTTATTTGATATAATTTCATGAATTTCGACTCTATTTCTACTCCTTCCTTCTAGTATATTTGTGTTTATCCTGATCCTATTTTTGCAACTTCTTAAGTTATTATTATAGCTCATTTATATTCAATCTTTTTTTTTTCTAATATAAAATGTGAAACTTGACATTCCCTCTTAACTGGACCTTATGGATTTTGACATTTACTGATTTTACTATAATTCAGTTCCATGAATTTGAAAATGTTCGATTGTCATTTCTCCTTTGATCCATAAGTTGTGTACTTTGAGTATTTAATTTTCCAAAACAATAACTGTTATTTTCCCTGGTTTATTTTTTCTTCTAACCACTGATCACCATCAAACACACTGTCCATGTTATTCACTTACCTTACTTCTTGTCCTTCGCCCTCACTAAAATGCAAATACCCTAAGGAGAAGGGGTTTTGTTTGTTTTGTTCACTGTGTTTTCCCCAGTGCCTAGAGTAGTGCCCAGCACACAGCAACTGTCGAAAAATATTTGTTGAATGATGCTTGCTATGAAATATATTTGGCTTTTTCTCTAGGGCCACAGTACAGATCAGGTTCCTTCTATAAAGGGCCAAATAGTAAATATTTCAAGCTTTGTGGACCACATATGGTCTCCGTCACGTACTCTTTTTCTTTTCTTTTTGAAACTTTTACATCCCATTAAAAATGTAAAAAAAACACCAAAAAACATGTTCTTAATTTGAGGGCCATACCCAAATAGGCCGTAGGCTTAATTTCCCCATAAGCCATACTTTGCTGACCATTGGCCTAGATGTTCATTTACTATTAGAAAATACCACTCCCTTATTTTGAAGATCAGGTTTTTACATATGTACACTATAAGCTTGTTAACTGTATTATCCAAGCCTTATAATTTTTTTATTAGATTTACCTCACAATTAGTGAGAATGTTATTTCTAAACCTCCTAATAACATTATAGATTTAGAAAGTTTCTCTTGGGGCGCCTGGGTGGCACAGTCATAGCATCTGCCTTCGGCTCAGGGCATTATCCCGGCGTTCTGGGATTGAGCCCTGCATCAAGCTCTTCTGCTACGAGCCTGCTTCTTCCTCTCTCACTCCCCCTGCTTGTGTTCCCTCTCTCGCTGGCTGTCTCTCTCTCCATCAAATAAATAAATACAATCTTAAAAAAATAAATAAATAAAAGTTTCTCTTTACAGTCACATCAGTCTTTAATTTATATTTTGACTGTATTATAGCATCATACTTTTCTTTTGATCAGTATTTCAATATCTGTTTTTCTCTTATAAATTGTGTATAACTTTGCAATATTTTCTTTTCTTAAATCGTCCAATCTATAGATAATATCTGTATTTTAATGGAGGGAATTACTCTTTTTATACTTTATTGTGATAGCTAAATAGCTAAATTTATTTTTATCATATGTGCTTTCTTTACATTTTATTTTCTCTCTCTCTTTCCCTCTTTTTTTCTTTTAGCAGATAAATCTCAGTTTTACCATCGTCCCTCCTTTGTTTCATTGTTTTATCACTTTCTTTATCCTCCTGTTATTTAAAACAGGTGAAAACAATTTGTTTTTCCTCTATCTAAGATATAACATAAAGTCCTAGAAGTATTCCTCTCACAGAAGTTTGAATTACCCAGTTTACCCATATTTATCATGAAATTGACAAAAAACTTAAAAGTTCCAAAATGTATGATATTGTTATGCTTTAAATGATTCCTCTCCCTTAATATATGTGTAGCTATAATCCAACGTGATATTCAAAATATTTAACAACAAAACAAAAAGTCCTAAATCTATGCCTTTCTTTTGGATGTATTGAATACCCTGCATCTGTTCAATTCAAACTTAAAATCTATTCTATTCTTTCCGTGCTATTTGATATTTATAGATTATTTTAACTTCCTCCTAAATAATACAAAAGCTTTAGAATGCTTTACTTTTTATTATCTACCTTTCAGTTTACCTGCAATTTTTTTTTTTAGTTTATTTGTTCTCTCTTGCTAAGTGTCACATCTAAGATCATATTTTACAAGTCTATTTAGACTTCTCGATGTCTCTTTCTTTTTTCTATCACTACATTTTCTTGGATTATGTATCTTCTTGTGGAGATTATTTTAACTATTTTTCTCCCTGAAGCACATGCTATATTAGGAAGAGCCTATTGATTATAAACTTACTCAGTTCTGTTTATATGAAATTGCACTATTTTACTCTCACTCTTGAAAGATAACTTTGCTGGATATACACGTATGTGTTAAGAATTATTTTATCTAAGCGCTTTTAAGAATTCTGCTCAGGTTTCTTCAGTTGAGAAATATACTGTCAATCTGACTGTCATTTCTTTGTACATCATCTCTCTCTCTCTCTCTCTCTTTTTTTTTTTTTTTTGGCTACTGTTAAGTTGTCTCTTTGTTGAAGTGTCTAGTTGTTAATTTCTTTTTATTTTTACTCCTGTGGGAACCATTATACTTTCTGGATCTGAAGATCTATCCTTTCAATAATTCTGAAAAATTCTTAGCCATAACTCTTGGGATACTGATTCTCCTAAATATTTTTTTTTCTTTATGATGTATTTTGCCCTGATCAGTCATATGTTAGATATTACTGCTCTATCCTCTGTGATTCTTAATATCTCTCATACTTTGTTTCTCATCTCTTTTTCTATGCTACATCCTAGCTAATTTCTTCAAATATATTTTTCAAGTAAGTTATTCTTTCTTTCTTTTTTTTTTTAAGATTTTATTTATTTATTTGACAGAGAGAGAGACAGCCAGTGAGAGAGGGAACACAGGCAGGGGGAGTGGGAGAGGAAGAAGCAGGCTCCTAGCGGAAGAGCCTGATGTGGGGCTCGATCCCAGGACTCTGGGATCACGTCCTGAGCCGAAGGCAGATGCTTAACGACTGAGCCACCCAGGCGCCCCAGTTATTCTTTCATCAAGTGTGTAGTTTAACTCATCTGTGTGTGTGTGTGTGTGTGTGTATTTTTTAATTTTAAGAAGTTCTGTTTTATTCTTTGATAATCTACCTGGTCTATTAGCTGTTTATTTTTAAAACCTCTACCTGTTAATTGTTNTCCCCAGTTATTCTTTCATCAAGTGTGTAGTTTAACTCATCTGTGTGTGTGTGTATTTTTTAATTTTAAGAAGTTCTGTTTTATTCTTTGATAATCTACCTGGTCTATTAGCTGTTTATTTTTAAAACCTCTACCTGTTAATTGTTTAAATGATAAATATACTTATTTCTTAGTCTGTATCTGATAATTTCAAAATCTAAAGCATTTAGGAACCTAACCATTAGGGCTTTTTTGTTTGGATTTCTGTTTGTTTTAGTTTTACCAATATCAAACTATTACCATAGTTTTACTATGATGATTTTTTCCCCTTCAATTAGCTTTTTTTTTTTTTTTTTTTTAATATCATGAGTTTATATCTGGCTGAACAGTGAGAATCCAAGGGAAGCTTTCCCCCAGGGAGTACTTACTTCTGTCAGGAGCCAAGAGGTAATTCCAAAAGTGGAACCATCTTTATTTCCATGCTAAGGTTTGAACCACAGACCCACATAAGGATAGCCAATAGTCATAAATTCTCAGAAGAAAATCTTACTTTTTNGCCTAACCATTAGGGTTTTTTTGTTTGGATTTCTGTTTTAGTTTTACCAATATCAAACTATTACCATAGTTTTACTATGATGATTTTTTCCCCTTCAATTGGCTTTTTTTTTTTTTTAATATCATGAGTTTATATCTGGCTGAACAGTGAGAATCCAAGGGAAGCTTTCCTCCAGGGAGTACTTACTTCTGTCAGGAGCCAAGAGGTAATTCCAAAAGTGGAACCATCTTTATTTCCATGCTAAGGTTTGAACCACAGACCCACATAAGGATAGCCAATAGTCATAAATTCTCAGAAGAAAATCTTACTTTTTATTATTACTTTTATTTCCTATTTGGAGTTGAAATGGGTCTAATCAAATTTTATGGTATCTCTCTGCTGGCAGGGGATTTTGTTCCTGGTCCATCCTTTCAGCAAGGTGTATGTAGTCCTGTTAAGGCCCAACTTTATGCAGATTCTCAGATTCAAATATACCCTCGTGCAGGCCTAAGGTCTAATCTCCCATTTTCTGTAATAACTATTAATCCTCAAAATATCCTCAGGTCATCCGGGGCCTCAGTTCTTACTTATCACTCCTCTTTCTAAAATCCTAGTCCTTTTTTTTTTTAAACCTAGGAATCTCTGTTATTTCCTAGAAACCTCAGCAATTCATTTAATAGTCTGTTGTTATCCAGCATCTAGGCCTTTTTACAATATCTGGTCTCTTCTACTGTTACAATAATCTGTATTTTAACTTATTTTATTCCAAAAATGGCTTTTAATCAGTCCTGTTAAACCACTTTTGAGTATCATACAACACCTATATCAATAGACTGCTTTTCAGCTTTTGAACATCTTAAGAAAATGCATTTGTTTCAACCCATACTCAGTATTAAATTCCAACCTGTAGTGAGAGAGAAATTTAATAAAAGGCTTTATTTTAATTTTGACTTTGATTCTTCTGAATGTTGAAAGATTAATTCTATGCTCTGTTGGAACATTAATGAGGAAACTCTTTATCTCAGCATCTAAGTAGAAATTAAGTGTAGCTGACAGGTTCCAGAGACAAGCATTCTAAACTGGATTTTTATAAGAAAACAATAGATTTTCTTCTCCTTACTGAATATACTCTTGTCTACTGGGAGAAGAAAATGTAAATTAGTGAGATACTGCTGCTGTACCAACATCCAGATGGCGGTTTTAAGATAAAATAGTAATTTACTGGACTCTCTTCTCTTCTATGCCAAACCATATGCTTATTACAGCTTCTTTTTATGTTTACTAATAGCCCATTTAGAAGAGGAAATATGCCTAGAATCTTCTGAGATTACTTTGGGTCTAAGTTTTGAGGGGATGCATGAAGATACTGCTTTTTTACCTAAGTGTAATAGTGTTGTTTAATAAAATTTAACTTAGGTCCAGTTGATACCATTGACATAAGACTATCAGTAATATTTTTACTGACCACAAACTATGCACCATCAACTGTGGTAATCAATTCTAGGTAGACTTAATTTAGTCCTCACCACAATCCAATGAGGATGCATCATTAGTCCCACGATATATATATATATAGAAAGAGACTTCAAGAGGTGAACTAGCATGTCAAGTTCATAAGGCAAAAAGGTGGCAGGACCTGAAGGAGAGCTATCTAATCAACTTCCACTTTATTATGCTTACACTTTATTACACTTTTTTCAATTATGTGCCAGTATGTATGTATATCTGTGCATCTTCGTGTGGCCCTTTAAATAAACCACTCCTTCATCAACACACAGATATGCTGACTTCCTGCAAAATCTGTATCTTTTTAGTAACAAAAGTAGTCAAACTATTTTTAAAGGATAGATTCAGGTACATGGGATATCACCAGGTCAAATTAAGCATAGATAATCCAATAAATTTTTCTAGAATTGTTGAGATCAGAAAGTAGTAATTAAAAATTTATTCAGCAAAATATGGACCCAATTTCAAATACATATAGAAAAATCCTATCAGAGGAATTAAATAGGTTTAATTGGTTGTTCCATCAATGCTTTCTCTTTAACTGGACAAACAGCACACTGGAAAGGGGTTGGGGGATGGGATCTTGTCTATTTTTTTCCTGTCTATGCCTGCCGAAGAGTAGGAACTCATTAATTTTTTGAGTAAATAAATGACTCATAGGCTTGACACTTAATGAGGGCCAAATAACAAATATAACTAGTCTTTCTTTAAAAATATATATTGCTCCATTAGAGTCTCCAAGTCAAATTTGGAAACTTGCCCAATCCTGCAACAGTGGTTTTAAGATGTTCTCAAAGAACCTGTTAAATTGCCTATTCCAGATGATTTTGTCAGATGCTCCCCCGGGCTTCTGAAGATCTAGCCAGGGAGGCGTCAGGCCTAGAAGGACTGGGGGACATGCTAACTAGAACCACCTTCAGGAATATGAAACTAAAGGCCACAAATCTGAGCATCTGATGCACTTGGACTTCTAAAACTCCCAATCTTTTCATGTTTCATTCCTTAAAAAACACAAACAACAACAACAAAAACTATCTAATACAAACTCGGTTTATCTATTAGTAAACTGATGCCCCAAGAAGTTAAATAATATTGTGATTCAAGTTCATATAGCTTGTTAAAGCAGATACAGATTTACAGCCATAGACAGTAGCTAACATTTCTACAGCACTTATAATAGGCAGGCTCTCTTTACATATATTCATTCATTTAATTTTCACAAGATTTCTATGAGATAGCTATTATAACTTCTCCGTTTAACATATGAAGAAACTAAAGCAAAGGAAATTAAAATGATGAGTTATTCATGGAACTAGAATTCCAACGCTTATGACTAGGTGTTATCACCATGATCTAAATGCTAAATAAAGACAAGTCCAAATCTCTTTGTGCCTATACTTATGTGGAAATAGAGATATGGACAGATTTACAGAGAAACATTTCATTAGTCTCCCATCCCAAATTCCCTTGCCTTTTTCTGTATCCAATATGCCAGTGGATTCATTAACAAATGAAAACCTTGGAATTGTCTTAGTTTCTCAAATCACTAAGATACTTCTGCCATTTCTCTCACATTTGACCTGTCTCTTCCATGCCACTGTCAGTGCCCAGGATTGGGGGTTACTCTTCTTACTGCTGCTTTGGATAATTGCAAGAGCCTCATTATCTCCTTCTTCCCATCTTTTTTTTTTTTTTTCAGCCACCACATTCTACACACTCTCCCAAAGGCAATCTTTTTTTTTATTTTAAGATTTTACTTATTTATTTGACAGAGAGACAGCCAGTGAGAGAGGGAACACAAGCAGGGGGAGTGGGAGAGGAAGAAACAGGCTCCCAGTGGAGCAGGGAGCCGTTTGCGGGGCTGGATCCCAGGACCCTGGGATCAGGCCCTGGGCTGAAGGGAGACGCTTAAGGACTGAGTCACCCAGGCGCCCCTAAAAGGCAATTTAAATTTTACTAGGGTATCCAGTGACTCTGCATACCCTGTTCTCTGCTTTCCTTTCGAATATATCTTTTATCTGCTTCTTTCATGCAACTTTTGTTTCTATTAAGTCATCAGGATTCTAAGTCTCTGAAAGCATCATAGGGAGTTCTACCTATATTCCTTTGCTAATTTATTTAATCTTCTTGAAATACCTCTCCTCTCCCACTACTTTCCTATACAGGAAGTTAATTCAAATGCCTCAAGATCCAACCTTTCCCAGTGCTCTCAGCTAGAATTCAGTACCTTCCTCTCCCGCTCTCTAACAGTACATTGCTTGTACTTTATCAGACAAGTACTCTGTGTTGTATTTTCGTTGTTTGTGTGTGTGTGTGTGTGTGTGTGTGTGTGTGTGTGCGTGCAGGTGTATGTGTGAGGGAGGGAGGGAGAGATGGGGGCAGGGGGAGAGAAAACTCCTCTCCTAGATTATAAACTCTGTAGGACAGGGGGACTGGACCACCCAGTGACTTGCACGGCAGGAATATAATTCATTCTCCCATTCCAATCAATCAATCAATCAATCAACCAATCAACCTCCTTATATAATTGGACTCTGTGGAAGAAATGATTGCCTTCTTCCATTCGGTTTCCTCAAGAATAAAGCAAGCCATATTTTTCTTCTTATCTCCCTCAAAAAGTGAATTAAAGTAACCCTAAGTGTACCCTCCGTCAGAGTATATTCCAACCCTGTACTTCTACACCAACTCATAGAGTCGCGTAGTTTGTAAAAACCCAAGACATATATCCTCAAGAGTCTTCTTGATTGAACTCATACTTCAATAAAATTTCCAGAGTAATCACTTTGACAAAACTGTGGATACACACAAAGAAACAAGAAAAGCCAAAAAAAAAAAAAAATGAACCAAAATCAGGTCAAAAGGGGAAAAGGGATTTTACCAAAAGTCATATTTTCACCATATCACAGAATATACACTTTTCCCCAAGGGTTTATTCTTTTTGTTTCGTGAAAAAATAAGAGGAAAAAAAAAGACAATAGAGAGTCTAGAAAAGATTCCTATTATGTTAATTGGTTAATAGGGTTTCAAATGTAAATCATCTTATTATTACAGGTTGAATATTGTGTTTATCTCTATACATACATACATTAAAAAGGAAAAGGAAATATCCGTTTTAACTTTGTGGGCAGAAAACAAAAATGCATTGCAGATAGTGGCCTATGCACTGTAGGGTGAAAGATACATTAGATTATAAAGAGAGATAAAAAGGGGGAAAAAGAACTGCTCAACATCTTCAGATTTCCTGCTGATAAATGTGAATTCAATATAGGGCTTGTCATCCTATAAGTGAGAAGTCCGAGCTCTTGAATCACTTTATATTCCATTAGTGTCTCTTTTGCAGTCTACTCAACAAGTTAATGATCCTACCATAGAATTTTAGAAATTACAGATTCACAGGTAAACACAGAAACCAGCAGTTGTCCTTTAAAAGATGACTAATATTGCAGGAACTGAGCACAAGATTTCTATTTGCATTGCAAACAGATGACCAAGAAGGAAGGACAGTTATTAAAATGAACTTAACACACATGCAAATTGAAGGCAGTATCACTGACCTCCTAATCTCTGTATCTTAACATTTTTTTTTCTGCTCAGGTAGAGTTGAAAGATTTGTACTTGAAATACTTTATTTGAATCTATTTGGCTTTT